>NC_029785.2:50020708-50046504 GCF_000816755.2 Arachis ipaensis | reverse complement strand
AATGAATATATGCTTGAGATACCTGGGTAGTAGCAAGGGTTGTGGTTCGTCCCACTTGCTCCAGGTTAGAGACTGTGACGCCTGGGTAGTAGCGGTAGTAGTGGTGATTCCACTCGCTCCGGGTTGAGCTTTTAAACGCCCGCCTAGGTAGTAGCCGCAGTAGTGGTTATTCCACTGGCTCTGGGTCGAGCGGGTAGTAGCAATGCGGTTGTAACTCAAACCTACTTGCTCCGCGGTGGGTGTTTCTGTCCATGGTTAGCTACCAGGACGTGTCGGGTTGGCTATATAACCGACAGATGATATCATCAGCCACTAGGGACAGGCATGCATCATATGCATCTATGTGACATTGTTTGGGTGTGCATATTGTACTTGGTTTGCCTATGTAATTAACTGCTAATTGTTCTACTTGCTGTAACTGTTTGTTTGTGTTTGAACTTCCTATTTGTGTTTGCAACTAGGACTCTATTGGATTGTGGTGATTAGTTGTTGGTTGGATTTGTTTGGGCCTAGGGCCGTGGTTGAAATGAGATGGACCGATGGTTGGTTTTGGTTTTGTGTGTTTCTGGTTTGGAAAGATATAAAAGGCTATTTTGGTTCAGTATAGATAAACCTTTTTGAAAGGCTTTTGATGTTTTTGAGAATTGAATGGTTCCTCCTTCAGAAAAGATTTTTGACTTCACTTTTATTGAAAACTGTTGTATTTGAAAAGAGGTATAAGACGGTTATTAATCACTGGTACGGTTTATCTTCACGTATCTTATTACAGTAATTCCCAAAAACCCTCTACTGAGAACCCTTTTGAGGATGATGTTCTCACCCCCTACATTTTTCCCCTTTCAGGATATGGGCGCTGAAGTCTCGAAATTTTTTGGGAGCGGTTTCGCGGTTTAAAGTTTTAAACAGGCTCATATTTTAGTATTAAATATTATAAGTGTCGTTGTAATGTCCGAGCTATCAGAGTAGCGCAGCCGGAAGCGTGAGCTTTGGTAGTTAGGGTGTTACATTATGGTATCAGAGCCAGAACCTGGATCGATGTGCCAGCGAGGGCGCTGGGCTCCCTTAGGGGGGTGGATTGTAAGGTCCCACATCGGTTGGGGAGGAGAACGAAGCATGCCTTATAAGGGTGTGGATACCTCTCTCTAGCATGACGTGTTTTGACGAGTGAGTGTGGGGGGCTTCGCTAGCATCCCTATCGTCAAAGGCAAAACCGTGAGGCCTTGTGTGCCAAAGCGAACAATATCGTGCTAGCGGGTGGTCTGGGTTGTTATAGATAAACTACTATTTTATGATTTATCTTGTGCTCAATTGAGTGTTTTTATCAATTCTTCACCCACTTATTCATATAAATTGTATGGTTTTACAATTCCTTCCTTATTCTGTGATATATGTGAAAGCATGTTTACTAGGTCTTAAAAATGTTAATTTTAATTACCCTTTATTACCATTCGATGCCGTGATCTGTGTGTTAAGTATTTTCAGGTTTTATAGGGCAGGAATGGCTTATAGAACAGAAAGGGAACATGCAAAAGTGGAAGGAACGTGCAAAATGAAGTTTTGAAGGAAATGGCAGCGACGCGCGCGCATGGACGACGCGTACGCGTGACAGACGCCATATCCAGAAAGTTGCAGAATTCGCCCACAGCAATTTCTGGACCCTTTTTCAGCCCAAATCCAAGCCCAGAAATATAGAATAGAGGCTGGAGAATGGAGGAATCAAAGGAATCATCAATCATTCATTCATTACAGATAATTTTTAGGTTTTAGATGTAGTTTTCTAGAGAGGGAGGCTCTCTCCTCTCTCTTAGGTTTTAGGATTTAGGATTTCTCTTAGTTTTAGGATTGTTTCTTCTCAATTCCAGGTTCAATGTTCCTTTAATTTATGTTCTCTTCTACTTTTATTCATTCTATTACTTTAGTTATTTATTCTCCTAATTTAGTTTATGAATCCTTATGTTGAAATTAATTTTCTATTTAATACAAATTGAGGTATTTCAGATTTATGATCGTCTCTTCTATTTAAGATTATTGATGCTTTTAATTTAATTTAGATTTTTTCCCCTTTGCTTTGGTTGAGTAATTGGTGACACTTGAGTTATCAAACTCAACTGTTGATTGAAAATTGGAATTTGCTGATTGATTTGGATCCCTCTAAAGCTAGTCTTTTCATAGGAGTTGACTAGGACTTGAGGAATCAAATTGATTAGTCCAGTTGACTTTCCTTTATTTAGTAAGGGTTAACTAAGTGGGAGCAATAAACAATTCTCATCACACCTGATAAGGATAACTAGGATGGGATTTCCAGTTCTTATACCTCGCAATGGTTTTCATGATAATTTACTTTAATTATTGCCAGTTTATTTTCCTATTCCCTATTTCAAAAACCCAAAAATATACCTTCATTCATAACCAATAATAAATCATACTATCCTGTAATTCCTTGAGAGACGGCCCGGGGTTTAAATAATTCGGTTATAAATTTTATTGGATTTTATTACTTGTGACAACCAAAACTTTTATACGAAAGGTTTCTCTGTTGGTTTAGAAACTATATTTACAACGTGAATTTATTTGTCAATTTCTTTACTAGCAGAGGAACCGCTGGTTTCTAGCCCTTTTTGCTCCTCTTCTTGCTTTTGGAGAAGAGAGTAAAGGTCTCTTTGTTCTTGCATTAAGGGATGGAGAACTTCATTTAATGAGGATGATGGTGAGAAAGAGGGTTCATTGTTTGCGAGAAAGGGTTCATAGTTAGAAGGTGGTTCATCTTGGTGAGAGTATTGAGGTGGTGTATATGAAAATGATGGTTCTTGGGAGTATTGGTGTTGGAATGGTGGTGACTCTAAGTATGGTTCATATGGTTACTATTATGGCGGATATGGGTTAGGATCATATAGAGGTGAATGGTAGTATGGGGCTTGTGAGTAAGGTTGTTGAAGGTTATGTTGAGGAGGGGGTTCATATGCATATGGTGGTTGTGGTTTACAACCACAAGGAGGTCCACCACATCTATTAGATTGGTATGCATTAGGAGTTGGATTGTAACCATAAGAAACCTGAGGAGGTTGTTGCCAAGATGATTGTCTATATGATTGAGGCTCCTCCCATCTTTGATTTCCAAATCCTTGATACAAACTCTCATTGAAACTTCTATTTCCTACAACATAGTTAGAACCAAACTCATAGCCAAAATGGTGAGAATTCATAGTGAATATAGATAGAACAAAACAAAAATTATTAAGAAATAAAGAGAACAATATCCAAACTATTAACTCAAATGAGAAACAAACAAAGAGCAAGTTATTCACAATATTCACATATGAATAATAACCAATAACAAGCACACATTGCAACTCCCTGGCAACGGCGCCAAAAAATTGACGATAAGCCAAATGTTGGTTTGGAATTTCTTCTCAATAAAAAAATCGCTTCGTTGCAAGTATAGTTCCAAACCAACAATCGACTCACACCAGAGTTTAATTTTGTTTGTCACAATGCAAACCAATAATAACTGAGAGTATTAGATCTCGGATCGTCTCTCAAAGGAATTGCAGTGAGGTATGCATGCTATTGGTTATGAGGTTCTTGGGGGTTTGAATATGAAAAGACAAGAATTTATATGACAATAAAGTAAAGCAAATAACTAAAGATAACAAATAGTAAAGAGGCATTCATGGCAACTGGCAAGGATTGAGAATCAAGGTCTTCTATCCTAGTCATTAATTATAACACAATAATTACTAAGAGTTAAGCCTATTACGTTATCTCCAAAATTGGGAGAAGATCAAGTAGGCTTAGTTAATCCCAATCCATAAGTAGCATCAATGGAAACAAGATTAACTAACAATTCTAGATCACCAATCCAATTTGGGTATTACTAACTCAAGACTACCAAACTTCTCTTTCCAAGCCAAGAATGCTCAAAATCTACTCTAAAACTAAGCCAAGCATTTTATCAAACACTTCGAAGGCATAAAAGTAAAAGCATGATAAATTACAATAATAATGAAATCTACTACTACCAAATGCAAGAAAATAATAACAATAACACAAACAAGCATTAAGAGAATATAAAACATCAAATTACATTAAAGAAAATTGAGATTAACAATAGTGTTCGTAAACTAAAAAGTGGCACAAATGAAGAATTAACAAGATAAACTAAGAAAATTAAGGTAATAGAATAACGAAAAGTAAAAGAAACTAGATCAAAACAAGAATTAGAACCTAAATCTAAGAGGAATTTAAACTAAAAACTCTAAATTCTAAAGAGAAGATGGATCTTCTCTCTCTCTCCAGAAAATGACCTAGAACATGTTTCTAACCTAATCTAATTGCTCCTCCCTTTGTTCCTTCTTGAATTTGTCCTCAAATAATTCAGAAATGAGTTGGATCTGGGTTTGAATGAGTCCAGAAATTGCCAGCCACATTTTCTTTGATGAAGTCTCGTGCTTCGTGTCACGCGTACGTGCAAGGTCACGCGTACACTCTATATTATAATTTTCCAGGTCACGGGTACGTGCAAGGTCACGTGTACGTGCAAGGTCACGCGTACGCGCCACATAGCTGATTTCCAAAACTTCATTTCTTCATGAATTCTCCATTTTTACATACTTTTTCTTCATTTCTTCAATCCAATCCTTGCCTTCTAAGCCTAAAATCACTAAACAAACCCATCAAGGCATCGAGTGGAATTAAAGTGAATTAAATTTAGCAAATTAAGGGCCTAAAAAGCATGTTTTTAATCTTAATTGCAAATTAGGAGAAATTCACAAAACCATGCTATTTCATTGAATAAATGTGAGATAAGTTGATAAAATTTACTAAATTCAACACAAGATAAACCCTAAAATTGAGATTTATCAAAGGCCTTATCTATGGTCACGGTTTTTATGGTCACAGTTTTTACTGTGACCATAGCCTCTATGGTCACGGTTTTTACCATGACCATAGCCTCTATGGTCACCCTTCCTTAAAACCATGACCATAGCCTTATCTATGGTCACGATAGCCTATTTTATTTTATGAGATTTATTTTTTTTAAAGCATAATCACATACCAAATTTATGATAATCACAAAATAAATCTAAAAATTAGAAATTCAAGACATCTAAATCATAAAATTTATGTTATAAGCCAGATATGTTTTTTATCCAAACAACACAAATCAAAATAGAGTGTAATTTATCCATTACATGTAATATCGGGTAAAGTTTTATTACAAAAAGTACAGAACACATCAAAATATTATATTTAGATAATTAAAGTATGTGTGTGTGTGTATATATATATATATATGAGACTGATGAGGGAAAAACGATTCCACACAAACTCACCGGCAAGTGTACCGGGTCGCATCAAGTAGTAATAACTCACAAGAGTGAGGTCGATCCCACATGGATTGATGGATTGAGCAATTTTAGTATGGTGATAAATTTAGTTAAGCGAATATTTGATGAGTTGAGTGAAATTTAATTAACAGAAGTGAAATTGCAAGTAAACTAAAGAGCATAAAGGAAATTGCAGAAACTTAAAGTGCAAGAAATTAAAAGAGCTGAAACTTAAATTGCAAGAAAATTAAATAACTGAAACTTAAAGTGTAAGTAATATAAATTGTTGAATCTAAACTGCTGGGAAACTTAAATTGCGTGAATAGTAAAGAGATTTGGGTATTGGGAATCAAAATATAACTAGAAAAAAAGTAAATTGCAGTAGACTATAGAATGCTCAGATGAAGAAATTCAGAAAATAGATTAGTTAGGATTTTAGTACCAAAATAGAAATGAAAAATTTCAGAAGAATTAAAACAGAATGAAAACTTAGATCAGCTATAAAATTTGACAAGAGAAATTGATAATTGCATAAGAAAGATAAAACAGGAAGGAAACTCAAATTTCAATGGCTCTCAAAACAGAAAACAAGAAATTGCAAATGAAATAAAAGTGGAAGGAAAGCTAAGATCAGATCTCAAATTCTTCAAAATACAAAAAGGAAAAGTAAAAGATGACTTCAAATTGAAGCAATTTAGAAGAATTCTTCAATCCAAGTTCCAGATCCAAAACAGAAAGTAAAAGATTGCAGAAGAGAGAAAACAAAAATAGAAAGGAAAAATTTAGATTTGATCTCCCCTCTAAAAATTCTAAGAAATTAAAAACTCAAAGAGAGAGCCCTCTTGATATTAAATTCCTATCTATATATACACTTTCTATTTCAGGCCTTCAGCACTTGGAGTGGGATTTTTGGTTTTGCATGAAGTGGATCAAAATGGCCTTTTGTTGCAGCTTCAGGTGAACGTAGCGTTCTCAAATTGAACGTAGCGTTCTTTAACCGACGCGGGCGCGTCCTGTGCACGAGCGCGTCCCTGGCATTCCTCATCATCGATGCGGGTGCGTACTGTGTGCGAGCGCGCCCTTGAGCAGCGTTCATTAATTGAACGCTTCGTTCGCACCATGAACGCTACGTCCGCGTGCGCGCCTTGTGCGCTTGCGCGTGTATAGCAACATATCAATTCTGCGTTCCAGCGTCTTGTACGCGTCTGCGTCCATCACCACTTTTATTTCATCGGCACGGGCGCGGCATGTGCGCGTGCGCGTCGACTCCCTTTTTCAAGTTCCCACTCTGAAAATATCGTAGGCGTTCACTCAGATTGAACATAGTATTCGTTGTGGGTGAACACTAATCCTTAATGCGTGCGGGCGCGCCATCTGCGCGTGCGCGTGGGTCTCCAAGCTTGCTTCGTCACGCGGGGGCAGCTAGTGCGCGTATGCGCCCTTGTGAACGTAGTGTTCATTGAGTGAACGCATAGTTCTCCTGCATGTTGCTTTTCTCTTTGTTTCTTCTTCTCATTTCTTCACCTGTTATCAATTAAACATGCCATCAAAGTCTCACCAAAATCATAAGGTTTTGCATCATCTATAATAATCAACTAAATTGTGCATAAATCTGATGATTTTATACAAAAATCAACAATGTTTAATTGAGTCAAGGAAACATGAAATTCTACTCCAATCACTTACTTATTGTGCAAGAAAGCACATAAAATCTAATGAAACAAATGAAAAATACTTGTGAAACTAGCATAAGATGACTTGTCATCAGAGACCCATCCCATCTCATGTTGCTATGAAAAATATTTTCTTCATATCATATCCTCCTTGTAGCAAAAGAAATAAACATGTTAGAACAGAAAACATTGTACACCTGAAAGCAACAGTAAAGAACATAATAACAGATAAGCAAATGCAAAAACATTGTACCCTATTTGGTTTTTGTTTACATTTCCTTCCTTTTTGCTATTTCCAAAATTTTGCTAAAATAAAAGAGAACGTATTCTCAAAAGAAATAAGCTTCAGATTCTGTTTCCAGAAAAAATAAATTACCCTACCTTATAACACTCCTCTAGTAGGATAATGCTTCTTTGGATAATTTCATTCCATGTTATTAAAAATGGACAGCACACTACATTATTATATATGTTTGATTCATCCCATGCTTGATAAAATTCAGAACTTAAATATATGAAAGACAATCATCATCAAGTAGTGACAAAGCAAAGCTAATCAACCAACAAATTAACCATTACTTTTGCTATGTGAGGGAAGAGGTGCAAAGCAACCTATGGTAGTACAAGGAGTAATAGAAAAATCATGCCAGCATGTCTTTTTAAGTAATCAGTATGATCATAGCATTATTTAGACAAGAGACAGCAACTTCATTTGTTAGATGAACATTATCAATTGAACCTATAGAAAAAAGAGAACAAGGTAACACGACAACAGACGTCACAATTTATTCCTGTTATACAATTATTTATTTACATGCCATGTATTCTCTTTGAACAAGTTCTCAATGAAAAAAGCCCCAAGCAAAGAGCATTTATTTAAATAAATCCAAAACACAAACATATGGAGGAAGCTAATTTCATCCCTATCCAAAGGTGAAAGAGAATATACTTAACATGAAGCAACTACCCGGGTACACATTTTTCAGAATTAGTATACATGTCTTAAAGTCAATGAATGTTTGGCTAAGTTGAATCTGCTCCCCTTAATAAATTATTTCTCTTCAATTTCAATTTTGATGGTTTTTGTATGATAATTAAGTATACAATCCAAGAAGGGTTTAACTATGAATATGTATAGATTAAAAGTTGTATCTAAAGTAAAATTGGTTGCATTATTTTGAGAAAAAATCAATTACCAATTGCCAAAGCATGTAGACTTAGATTTTCTCATTTAAAGTTCTAAACAACTCCACCATTTAATAGACATCACTGACAAGAATAAATTCAGAAACAAATTATTTTGCCAAACATCTGACTGGATGAAAATATGTATGCTCACCATCTATCAATTGTGTTCTACATGTGTATATAGAACCAGTTACTGTCTCATATATAATCACAACCAACAAGTTTATAGCAGTTAGTATATTAGATAAAGTAAATCTAAATACTATATTTTACTAAGTTGTGTCAAATATGCCATACGTTACCTGATAGTAGCTGGCTACTACATCTCATCAGCACATTCTGCAGTGTATCAAATAGCTTAGAAGAACCTATTACATTTTCTAGGCCATCAACTGATAAAGCTGCTAGAACAACTATCAGATCTTTATAATCAAACTATCTCAATATGGCATCTTCAATGTCTACAAGACTCTGTTCAACAGGACAGAAATAGGAAGTGGAAAACGGATATAAGCCTTTAAGATTTAAAGTACATTATCAAAATCATTTACTTTAGCAAACCATGGATTTCTACCATGACAGACACACAGAATGATGTGCACTGTTAAATTAGATCAGTTAAGCCCCACCAATTACGTACAACACAACATCAACGTCCATATAAACTAAATCTCACTAATGGATGAAAGAAACACTTCAAAGCAAACCCCAATGACATCAGAAAGTTCTAAAAAGTTTACACAATAATGACACAAAAACATAATAGACAAAAAAATCAAATTGTTTCAGCCAAAAGGAGAGACTGATCAAGGATACTCTTCAACAGATCTATGAAACAGAAACATATAATAAATGAAAAATGAGAAAGATACAGACTTGAGTCTGGAGGAATTTAACAGAGGAAAGATACCTCTGAAACAACGACCTTTGTTTTCAGAATTCCAAATGAATTTAAATCAAGCAGGGTGGGCCGCCAAACATCAGCCTATACAACACAATATAACTCATATATATGTATAACTACTATACGTGAATATTGCAATATATAGATTAAATATACCATATTACTCTATAAAACTATTCTAAAGATTAACATCTTAAAATTTGTTAATATCATTGGTATAATAACGGAGAGTATGGATTAAAATAAATCTACTAGACTATTTCCTTTTACCAACTATCTTTGAAAGTCAGAATTATAGATATATTGATCTAGGATGGATTATTTTGACTTCTGTTCTATTTCTATCTTTGCAATGTATAAACTTATTACTAAAGTCAACAGTCTTATTTTTGAAATCGTATATACCTCAAAAATTGCAGCTGCACCCTTCTGAGATTTGATAAACTCCAATTTTGTGGTTTATCTTGTGCTTATTTTGGGGGATTTTATCACCTTTTCCCACATTTATTCAATGAAATAGCATGGTTTTGTAATTCTCCCTTGATTTGTACTTAAATATGAAAACATGCTTTTTAGGCCCTAAAATTGGTAATTTTAATTCACTTTAATTCCATTTGATGCCTTGATTTGTTGAGTAATTTCAGGTTTAGAAGGCAAATATTGGATGGAAGAAGTGAGGAGAAAAGCATGCAAAGTGGGAGAACTCATGAAGAAATGAAGGAACCGTAAAGCTATCAAGCCTGACCTCTTTGCACTTAATCAACCATAACTTGAGCTACAGAGGTCCAAATAAGGCGGTTCCAGTTGCGTTGGAAAGATAACATCCGGAGTTTCAAAATTATATAAAATTTGCTATATATTATTTCATATTCAGAGGCACACACACGCCATGTACGCGTGCGCGCCAATTCTGCCCGTGGGTCCACTTTAATGAAATCGCCCCCAGCGATTTCTAGCTCATTTTGGGCCCAATCCAACTCATTTCTGATGCTATTGAACCCAAAGATTGAGGGGAGAATGAACCAAGTAGTCATAGTTTAGTTTTCATCATGTTTTAGGCTAGAATTCTAGAGAGAGAAGCTCTCTCCTCTCTTTAGAATTTAGGGTAGTTTAGGTTTAATTTTCTTAAATCCAATTTTCAATTCTTCTTTTGATTTTAATTCTCATTATATTTTAGTGTTCTATTGTCTTAATCTTCTTAGTTTTCTTGTTAATTTCCCTTTTATGCTCTCTTTTATGTTCATGGATGCTCTTGTTGGATTTGATTTACATTTAATGAAATTTAATATTTGATGTTCTTTTATTGTTAATTTGAGTTGTTGATCTTGTCTCCTTACAATTTGTAGTTGATAGATTTTACTATTTCTTGTCATTTATTATGCTTTCCTCTTATTCCTTCCAAGTGTTTGATAAAATGCTTGGTTGGATGTTAGAGTAGATTTTGAGCATTCTTGGCTTGGAAAGAGTAATTAGGTAATCTTGAGTCATAAAAACCCAACTCATGTTGGTGATCTAGAGTTGTTAGCTAATATTGTTTCCATTGACGCTAATCTTTTGCTAATTTAATTAGTAAGTTGATTAGGACTTTTGGATTGAGATTAGCTAGTCTTGTTAGACTTTCTCTCATGGAAGATAACCTATATCTTCTTCCAAAGTTGGAGATGACGTAATAAGATAAATTCTTGTTTATATTTGTGACATGATTAATTAGTCTTGTTTGACTTTCTCCCTATTTGTTGGAGTTGACTAAATAAGATGAATTAATCATTGTATGACTAGGATAGAAAGCCTATGATCTCAAACCTTGCCATGAATGTCTCTCTTTATTACTTGCTTTCTTTAATTTCTCTCTTTACTTTTCTTGTCATTTATTTTATTGCCCCTTTTATCAACCAAACCCCCCTTAATCTTCATAGCCAATAATTGATCACTTCATTGCAATTCCTTGTGAGACAACCCAGAGTATAAATACTCCGGTTAATTCTTATTTGGGGTTTGTTATTTGTGACAACCAAATTTTTGATTGGGAGGATTGTTTGTTGGTGTAGAACTATACTTTACAATGAGACTTCATTAGATAAATTCTATATCAACGAAATTTCAATCATCAAGTTCCATCTCCTCTAATAATGTAAACCTAAAATTTAGAGAGATATTATTAGTCTGAAGAACACACAACATATGCACAATTAAATAGAAATAAATGCAGAGCCGTATACCTGATTGATTCTGTGATCTTGTATACTGTCAACTATCTTATTGGTATCATGTCCGCCATGGGATGTACCAAGAATAATTCCATCACGCTCGTATATATCACTAATTCTTCCTTTTGAATTTGGACGTTTCCTACTTCATCGTAGAATCTAATCCTTGGAGATTCTTCATTGACTTCTATAGGGATCATGGCTTCTATGCCATAAGCCAATCGAAAAGGAGATTCTCCTGTCGCTGAGTGGGGGTTGTCCGATATACCCAGAATACTTGAGGAAGCCCTTTGGCCCATGCTCCCTTTGCATCTTATAGTCGGCGCTTCAAACCGGCCAATATGACTTTATTTGTAGCTTTTGCTTGTCTATTGGCTTGAGGGTGCTCTACCGACGTGAACTGATGCTTAATTTTGAGGCTTGCCACCAAACTTCTAAATGCTGAGTCGGTAACCTGAGTTCCGTTGTCCCTGGTGATGGAATGTGGAACTCCAAACCGGTTGACAATATTCTTCTAGAGAAATTTTTTTACTTCTTTGAGCTGTAACGGTTGCCAGAGGTTCTGCCTCTATCCACTTAGTGAAATAATCAATTTCTACTATGAGGTATTTTACCTACCCAGGAGCTTGTGGAATGGTCCAAGGAGGTGTATGCCCCATTCTGCAAATGGCCAAGGTGAAGTGACGCTAATAAGCGCTCCTGGAGGTGCCACATGGAAGTTAATATGCTTTGGGCAAGGCAGAAATTTTTTTGACGAAGTCGGCTACTTTCCTTTGTTAGGTTAGTGATAGAAGACCAAACGTGGTTTCGGATTTTTCACAAAATAGATTTTCGTTGTAAGTATAGCTCCAAACCAACAATTGATCCTAATCAAAATTTAATCCAAGATATTGTCACAATTCAAATCAAATTAACCCAGAGTATTTAGACTCCCGGGTCGTTTTCCCTAAGAACTAGTGACAATAAGTGCATAAAATTGGTTGTGAAGATCAAAAGGGTTTTCAATGATAAGGAAGCAATAAAGAAATAAAAAAACAAGATAAAATTTGCAATTAATAAACTAATGAAAGAACAAAAGAACTATGTATGTAATATAAACAAGTAAAACTATAAAGTGATTGAAAAGTGGTTCAAAACATAAATGAAACCTTGACTTGGGATGAGTTATGGAATCCCTTCCTTGCCATAACCACAAGTGTGATAACTATGATGGATTAATCTCACTAAGTCAACCCTTAACATCGAAGGATAAGTCAATTGAGCATAATTATCATTAATCCACAAATCCTAGCTAACTTACCAAATTAATTGGTAAAAAGCTAGCGTTAGTGGAAACAATAACAACTAACAACCTAAGAATTATCACTAAATGTTGGACATTATGGCTCTAGTAATCCATATACTCATTTTTTCCCAAGCCAAGGGGTGAAAATTATCCCATAATCAAAATTGACATTTCATCAAACACATAGATGGCATAATCATAAAACATGGCAAAATTGGGAAAATGATAAAAGCTACGAACCACAAATGCTCAAAATCAATAAAAGCAACTCAAACAAACATCTAATGATCATCAAACATCAAATTAACAACTAAAAATCCAAAATTGTAAAACTATGTGTATATTGATGAAGTGCATTAAAATATAAGAAAGTGTAGAACAAGTAATGTCATAAAAGAGAAAATTAGGGAATACTTACAATGGGAAAGCAAAATCCAAAAGCAAGACTTGAACTATAAAATTATACATTGAAAACCTAATTAAAACCCTAGTGAACTAGAGAGAAAACCTAAGCTAACTACCCTAAAACTATTCCTTAAAACTATTCTATGAAGTATGGTATGTAATAATATTATCTATGGTTGCTTGCCCTTTCATATATGCCTCCCAGCCATCAGAAATGGGCCAAAAGCCCCCAAAATGCGAGTCCACATGACTTTTTAATGGAGGCACACGCTGGTACCTGTGCGTACGCACACTCTGCCAAAATCTCTTCCTGTGCGTACGCACAAGAGGTTGTGCGCACGCACACTAGGCAATGCTTGAATGGACGTGTGACGCGCACGATGTGGCTCACGCGCACGATGCGGCTCACGCGCACGCGTGGCTCTGCTCTGATGGTTGTGCGTACACACGCAGGTCTGTGCGCACGCACACATCACTGTGCTCTTCTCCTTTGTTTTCTTCATGTTTTCTCCCTTGTAGATGCTTCCTTCCACTTTTGCGTTGCCAAACTTGCCTCTAGGACCTAAAATCACTCAACAAACATGTCATGGCATCGAATGGCATAAAAGTGGGATTAAAATCACTAATTTAAGCTCAAAAACGCATGTTTTCACATTTAGGCACAATTTAGAGAGAAAACATAAAAGCATGCTATTTTAGTGAATAAGTGTGAATTTATGTGATGAAATCCATTCAAATCAAATCGAAATAGATCGTCAAATATGGATTCATTAATTCCCCCACAGTTAAATAATAGCATGTCCTCATGCTAATCATAATTAAAGGAGAAGGATAAAAGGGTAAGCAACTTATTCAATGCAACTACGTACATGCATGCAACTATGCAAAACACTATCGATCTATATCTATACTATGGTTCCTATTGAGTTCGACACAAATCAAACAAGAGATTCCAATCAATCCACAACAAGCCTTAGGACCAAGGCAAAGAATTATTGCACTATGATCAATGTCCAAAGAATTGAATTGAAATTTTCAAAATAGCAACCAAACAACTTGCAAGAAGATACAATATAAGGGACAAGAACATAGAATTGAGCGATCGAACCCCTCACCGGATGTGTATTCACTCTATTCGCTCAGTGTTTAGGGCTTAATCACTCAACTCTCCTTTAATCATATTTTTCAAAGATTTGCAAGTCATCTAACAATCAACTAATATTTGATGCATGAAGACAAATATCATGAGATCTTTGGAGGGTTGTAATGGGGCTAAGGTTAAGGTAAGATTAATATGGTTAGGTGGACTTAGTGAATTAGACCTTTGATTAGCTCAAGTGTCCACCTGATCCTATATCATCCTATGTGCACATAACAAAACAATCTAGATTCCCATTTATCTCCTATCTCACATTTACTCATGTATTTTCTTTCCAAAACACACACTTATGCATCCTTTATTCACTTTTTTTTATTTCATATGCTCTTATGCACAAAACTTGATTTGATTGATTTTTTTTTTAAGAACAATTACTTGTTTTTGTCTACAAGAGAATATGCATATGTCTTGAATAATGAATGCATGAGTATTACCCTATTATCCAAATTTTCTCAATGAATATCCCAAATAAGCTTATCACCAATGTTTTCCATCAATTTTTCCCCACACTTAGAGTACACACACTACTCTACCCAAGCTAATTAAAGAGTAATCTAGGGACATCAATGGTTTTTCGCTTTAGGGAGAAAAATGTGCTTAAAAATCAGAACAAAAGGGGATTTAAAGGCTCAAAAGGGGTTTACAAAGGTGAATGCAAGGATTGGCCATATAGGTTAGTGAGTTTAATATCAAAAATAGCCTCAATCATGCTAAATGTAATCAATCATAAAAAATAGGACATATAAATTCATGCAAATCTAAGATCACAATAAAAAAGGAGTATAATCACACAAAAACAAGCTTTATGGTTGGAAATGTGCAACCATCTATTAGAGCTCAAATCTCACAAGGTATGTTGTTCTAGCTCTTTTTCTATGTTCTATGAAAAAGGATGCTTCAAGCAAGTTGAAAAACAATTTTTTTCAATTCAATCAATGTCAAGTCCTAAGAGAAATTCCATGAAAATTTCTTGTTGTTTTACCAAACTTATTTCCTATATGTATGTATGTTGTGATGGATGCAATTTTCAAAAATTTTTCTAGTTCTATTCCTAATTTTCAACAGCCAAAAACTAACATGAACAATTAGGACAAAATTGAACTAGGTGCTATGATATTCACATCATCTAATCACAACTTCTATCTATAAAATATATACTAAGAAAAAGATGCAAAAATACAACATACAATAACTATGGATGAACTAAGATGTATATATATATTAGAAGGAAGTACAATGCAACAATAAAAAAACACTCCAAATATCTACAAGAAACATGGTAAAAAGAAACAAAAATAAAGTGCAAAGTGTTCGAAAAATAAAGTTTACACCCCAAAATGATGAATCCTCCCCATACTCAAGCGTTGCACAGTCCTCCGTGCACGAACAAAATCCGGAGAGAATGTCTCTCAAGAGCTCCACCTTCGGTTGGTTTGCACTGGGGCTCCGGGTTGCTGTAGAAAACAAGAATTGAGGAAAAAGTCATAGTAGTGTGGTATGATAAAAGACAATGTGCGTATTCTAGGTGTGCACGGTCTAAAGTACCCACATTGGCCGGGTAAATACGGCAACCACATAATCAAAAGAAATAGCACGGTCCTCAATTAAGTAGCCTAAGTCACAAGTAAAGAATATGCAAAACTTAAGGCACAAGCAACCCTAGGTAACCACAAAAGTGAATTGATTATTGAAGATATTGGATATTGAAATTGTGCAAGTGAAAGCGCAAAATTGATATAAAATAGCACAACAAACAATAACTAATGCAATGATGAAAAGAAAATTACTTATTCATCCTTAGGAAAAATCAAATAATCACATGGTTAAGGTGTTTGTTACAAAAGGTGACAAACTTGATAGAATCAAGTTAAGTCAACTCAAACAAATGCTAAGCATTAATAAGAAACAAGGACCTTGTGATGTGATTATATTAATTTAAAGTCCATGATAAACAAGCAACTCAATTCAGTTCACTAAATTCCATGTGCACTCATAAAAGTTTAAGGCAAGGTATAAGTGCATTGATGAAATTCAATCAACAAGCAACCCAATCAAACAACAAGCAAACACTTACAACTTATTTAATTAATAAGATGAAAAATGGAATGCAAAGAAAACTAAGTAAAACAAGTAGAAAAACATGGAAAAAGCAAGGTAGGGGAGGGATGGAGGGGGTGGAAGTGCGTTAGGGCTTAAGGAAAAGCACAAACAAAATTTTGCCCAAAACAGCACCTGTGCGTACGCATAAGCATGTGTGCGCACGCACAAAAGGTGAAACAGGGGAGGTGTGCGCTCGCACAAGGTGTGCGAGTGCTCCGAACAGAACGGGGATAGAGAAGTGTGTGCACGCACAGGCCTGTGCATGCGCACAGAAACCTTTTTTTTTTTTTGAAAGCAGGATCATGTGTACGTACGCATACAGGTCTGTGTGCACGGACAAGAGCAAAAAGGGGCAAGGTTCACGCGCATAAGCTGTGCCAATGCTCCCACCAGAGTGGTTGCAAGTTGGCGTGCGGACGCACAAGCCTGTGCGACCGCATAGATAGCGCAAAAAGGGAAATGCATACGTACGCACAGAGCAGTGCGCACGCATAGGTCATAGAAAACAAGATAGCACACATGCTCAGACTGTGCTGGCGCTGCAACCAGAGGGCACTACAAGGGGTGTGCGGACGCACAAGCTCGTGCGCACGCACAGATGGTGAAAAACGTAGTTGTGTGCGCACTCACGACAGGGTGCGTACGCACAGATGTCCTGTTTCAAAAAAAATTTTTCTTTTCAAAACTAAGGTACCAACCCTTAGTGAATCAACATATCAACCCCAAACATTCAAAACTTCACCAAATCATGATCCATACAAAAATCAACTTATCTAAACTCAAAATTGAACTAATCTTAAGCTAACTAAGACAAGCAAACATGCAATAAGCTAAGACTATAAATAAAGAGAAAGGGTAAGAAAGATGTTACCATGGTGGGGTGTCTCCCACCTAGCACTTTGGTTTATAGTCCTTAAGTTGGACTCTTTAAGGAGACTCTTGCTAGGGTGGCTTGTGTTTCCACTCCTCCTTGAATCTCCATCTAAGCTCGCACTTCATAGGTCCTCTGGGATCCCATACTCTAGTTATCCATTCTCCTTCTTGTTGATCACTATGCTCCAAGCCGGATGAAAAAGCTCTCAATTGACCCTTGTAGTACCCCAACACTCTCCGGAAACCACTCAATTGTGCTCTACACCATGCTTGAACTCCAAGTCTTGAATTGGTTTTCTTGAAGATCCTCGGATTCACTTGGCAACCAAAACCTCTTTCTCTACTATGTACCAACCCAAGAAGGATCTTGAGTTGGTAATCCGTTTCCAAGAGAGCATATTGATGGGGGCCAATGAACCTCATAGGTGAAATTGCCACCCATTCAGTATGTTCTTGGACCGGAATTGCTTCCTCGCCAACTTCCTCTTTCCCATCACTCAAATCATAACATGGAGGTTGTGAGAAGTCTACCTCTATGTCTCTCTCAAACTCATTGGGAAGAGGCTCATTAGGATCATTAAGGGGATTGACCAAGGAGGACAAAAAATCATTAATGATGGAATCCTCATCTTGATCAATCTCCCTCATATCTCTCTTTCTCTCCTCCAGTTCACATACTTCCCTTTCTCCCTCTTGTTCCATGTCATGAACTAACTTTTCTTCTTTCCCTTGAGGCTCTACATTCCCTTTTCACTCTATTCTTTAGTTGATCCTTCACATTCTTCAAGAGAAGTGTCTTGATCGGATGAGCGTAGAAGGCTTAAATAGTTAACCGCCTCGGCTATGGTAGCCATGAATTGCCCTTGAGTCTTTCGGAATCCTTCTTGTACTTGAAGAAAGGCTTGAAGGTCTTGATGTTCTTGGGTCAAGGGTGGAAAAGCTTCATATTGTGGCAAAAAAGAAGGTTCAAAGTTTGGGAGAAGGGTGGTATATGTGGGAGGTGACTCATGTTGGTAGGTGTTTTGAGGTGGTATGTAAGAATATGGTTGTTGGTATTGGTGTGGTGTTTGAAAATATGGTGATTGAGGGTTATGTTGAGGGTATGGATCATAGGTATATAGTGGTGGAGGTGTATAATCAAAGTGAAATCCACCGTATCCTTGGGTTGGGTATGTGCATTGGAAAGGGTATGGTTCATTGTAGTATAGAAGAGGTTGCTCCTTCCAAAATAGATGCTCCAATCCCATTATACGCTCCAAAATTGAAGTTATCAAGTCCTACAAAATAATCACAACCAAACTCCAAACTAAGAGGGTGGTAACTGATAGAGAAATTTGAAAATAAAAGCTAAGGACATCAATTGACAAAAGAAGCAAAATCCTAATTAATAGCAAAATAATCAAACAACCCAAAAAGTATCTATTCAGACTATGGAAATATTTACAGCAACCAAAATATAGCACTCATGATGCTAGCTACGCGGCAACGGCGCCAAAATTTTGATAGAAGACCAAATGTAGTTTCAGATTTTTCACAAAATAGATTTTCGTTGTAAGTATAGCTCCGAACCAACAACTAATCCTAATCAAAATTTAATTCAAGATATTGTAACAATTCAAATCAAATTAACCAAGAGTATTTAGACTCCCGAGTCGTTCTCCCTAGGAACTAGTGACAACAAGTACATAAAATTGGTTGTGAAGATCAAAAGGGTTTCAATGATAAGGAAGCAATAAAGAAATAAAAGAATAAGACAAAATTTGCAATTAATAAACAAATGAAAGAACAAAAGAACTATGTATGTAATATAAACAAGTAAAACTATAAAGTGATTGAAAAGTGGTTCAAAACATAAATGAAACCTTGACTTGGGATGAGTTATGGAATCCCTTCCTTGCCATAACCACAACTATGATAACTATGATGGATTAATCTCACAAAATCAACCCTTAACATCGAAGGATAAGTCAATTGAGCATAATTGTCATTAATCCACAAATCCTAGCTAACTTACCAAATTAATTGGTAAAAAGCTAGCGTTAGTGGAAACAATAACAACTAACAACCCAAGAATTATCACTAAATATTGGACATTATAGCTCTAGTAATCCATATACTCATTTTTCCCCAAGCCAACGGGTGGAAATTATCCCATAATCAAAATTGGTATTTCATCAAACACATAGAGGGCATAATCATAAAACATGGCAAAATTGGGAAAATGATAAAAGCTATGAACCACAAATGCTCAAAATCAATAAAAGCAACTCAAACAAACATGTAATGATCATCAAACATCAAATTAACAACTAGAAATCCAAAATTATAAAACTATGTGTAAATTGATGAAGTGCATTAAAATATAAGAAAGTGTAGAACAAGTAATGTCATAAAAGAGGAAATTAGGAAATACTTACAATGGGAAAGTAAAATCCAAAAGCAAGACTTGAACTATAAAATTCTACATTTAAAACCTAATTGAAATCCTAATGAACTAGAGAGAAAACCTAAGCTAACTACCCTAAAATTATTCCTAAAAACTATTCTATGAAGTATGGTATGTAATAATATGATCTATGGTTACTTGCCCCTTCATATATGCCTCCCAGCCATCAGAAATGGACCAAAAAACTCCCAAAACGTGAGTCCACATGACTTTTTAATGGAGGCACGCGCTGGTACCTGTGCGTACGCACAGACGTGTGCGCACGCACACTCTGCCAAAATCTCTTCCTGTGCATACACACAAGAGGTTGTGCACATGCACACTAGGCAATGCTTGAATGGACGCGCGACGCGCACGATGCGGCTCACGTGCACGCTTGGCTCTGCTCTGATGGTTGTGCATACGCACGCAGGTCTGTGCGCACGCACACATCGCTATGCTCTTCTCCTTTGTTGTCTTCATGTTTTCTCCCTTTGTACATGCTTCCTTCCACTTTTGCCTCGCCAAACTTGCCTCTAGGACTTAAAATCACTCAACAAACATGCATGGCATCGAATGGCATAACAATGGGATTAAAATCACTAATTTAAGCTCAAAAATGCATGTTTTCACATTTAGGCATAATTTAGAGAGAAAACATAAAAGCATGCTATTTTAGTGCATAAGTGTGAGTTTATGTGATAAAATCCATTCAAATCAAACCGAAATACATCGTCAAATATGGATTCATCAGTTAGCCAAAGGAAGCCAGCTCAGATCACTTTCTTAGCTAGTAACCGTGCTCCTAGGTGGCATATGCTACTGTGGACTTCCTCTAAGACTACGTTACTCTTGAAGGTCGGAACGCACTTTAATAAAGGTGTAGATACTCCCCTTCTATATAACATGTTGTGAACCAAGTTGTAGTTTTGCGCTTCTCTTATGAGCCTCCTTACTTCCCTTTCTTCTTTAGGGATGATATCAAATTTAGGATATTCAATAATAGGGGCCATCCAACCTAAGTTTAGATTGGAGATAGCCAATATGTCTGACTTATCGACTTCCTTGGCCACTAATGGCGTGTGGAGAATTTCATGGATCAAGCTCCTATTATTGTCCCCTGGCTTGGTGTTAGCCAATTTGAAAAGGGCATCTGCTCGGATATTGGACTCCCGAGCTATGCGTCGGACCTCTGCATTCGGGAATTGAGTTAATTGTTCGAGTGTTTCTTCTAAGTATTTCTTCATGTTGGGATCTCTTGCTTGTTAAGTCCCATTCACTTGAGAAGTTATTACTTGAGAGTTACTTAACACTATCAATTTTACTGCCTCCACTTCTTTGTCCAGCCTTAAGCTAGCAAGCATGGCTTCGTACTCTGCTTAATTATTGGAGACCAAAAACTCGAATTTTGATGAAATCTCTAACCGAGTTCATTCTTCATTCTCCAGAATGATTCCTGCCCCACTTCTAGCTTTGTTGGATGATCTATCTATATATAAGTTCCAGGTTATAGGGTTCCCTTGTAGTTTTGTGTATTCTGCTAAGAAGTCAGCCAAGTATTGGGATTTGATTGCCGTTCAACTTTCATACTCTAAGTCAAACTCAGAATTTTCTCTCTTTCTCTCTCAAGAATTTGGTCAAAAGAGTTGAAATGGGGTTTAATCCATCAAGTATTGTGTTTGTATGGATTGAGTACTTAAAGAGTTGAAATAGGGGCTGGGATGCAGATATCAAGTGCAAGAATTTTCTCCCTTTCTCTCTCAAGAATTCGGTCAAAAGAGTGTAAAAATGTGTAAAGTATTTTGTGAATTTTGTGGCCAATGCTTCCTTAAATAAATAATCAAAGTCTTACTGAATTTATGATGGTAAAAGTGGCTGAAGTTTTTGTGTTCAAGGGCTGGACTTCAATGAATAAGGGACGTGAAAACGAGGAAGCTTGGTCAGTGCTTGCTTGGGTCATGGGCTGGGCTTTAATGAGAAAGGGGCGCGAAAACGAGAAAGTTTGGTTAGCACGTATGTGTGGAGCTTATCCACAGTTAACCGCAGTTAGTTACTCAAGGTTAAAAATACAGCAGAGAGGGGGTGGAAGGCTGAGATAGTCCTAGCCCAGAGGTTGAGAAGGAGAGACAAGTTACTTAGATAGCAAGTAAGAAGATTTGAGGTCTCTAGGAGTCATTTGCAGAATACTAGTCAGAAATTCAGTTTAGAGTAAATTTTACTGTGTGGTGAAATAATTAATGGCTAAGATTTATTATTAAAGAAATAAATTATGAATGGATGGCTAAATTATTTTACCATTGGTTTCGAAGTTTTCGATTACAAGAGTTTTTCTCGGCGCACACAAAACCATCACTAAAAGTGAATTTCTGGCTTAAAAAGTCTCTTGTGAGGAAAATAAACCAATGGTAAGCTAATATTTATTATTTACTAGTCAAACTTGACTTAGGGATATTAATTATCCTCATAAAGTCAATTTTGGCCTTATTAGTGACCTTTTTTCTATTTAATTTTTGATTTTTTTTAACCATTGGGCCAGCCTCACTATTTCTTATTGGTCTGTGGTTCAGAATTTTGAGAAATAAATTTTAAAATAGCTAGAAAAGTATGTTTACCGAAAAATGGGTTCTTATTTTAAAATAAGTGCAGAGGCTATGGCCATGCTTGCAACTGCTAAGTAAAGTATAAGGTTTTCCCCTTGAACAGGTCTGGAAAAATTGGTGGTTGACTCAGAAAGTTTTTGAAATCTTGAAATACTTGCTCACATTCCTGAGTCCATTCAAATTGACATCCTTTTTTAAGTATTGAAAACAGGAGTAAGGACTTCAGAGCCGACACCGCCAAAAATCTGGACAAGGCTGCTGACTTTTCATTTAATTGCTGGACTACTTTGAGGCACGTCGGGCTTTTTATCTCAAAGATTTCTTTGCATTTATCCAAGTTCGCTTCGATGTCCCTTTGGATGAGCATGAAGCCTAAGAACTTCCCAACTTCTACTGCGAATGTACACTTTGAGGGATTTAGTCTCATCTCATGCTTTCTTATAGTGTTGAATACCTCCACTAGGTCAGACAAGAGGTTGTTGCCTTCTTTGATTTTGACAAGCATGTCATCCACATACACTTCCATTAATTTTTCAAGGTGAGATAAAAACACCTTGTTCATCAGTCACTGATATGTGGCTCCAACATTTTTTAATCCAAAGGCATCACTACATAACAATAGTTGGCTCTTGGAATAATGAAAGATGTCTTCTCTTGGTCCGGCTTGTATATCAAAATTTGGTTGTATCCCGAATATGCGTCCATAAAGGACAAGTATCGATATCCTGAAGCAGAATCTACCAAGGTATCAATGCTGAAAAGTGGGTATGGGTCTTTAGGACAAGGTTTATTGAGATCGGTATAGTCAATACACATTCTCCATTTTCTGTTTTGTTTCTTCACAAGAACCACATTAGCTAACCACAAAGGGTAATTTACCTCCCTTATAAACCCGACTTCTAGTAAAGCTTGGACTTGCTCTTCAACGACTTGTACTCTTTCAGGGCCGAGCTTTCATCACTTTTGTTGGACAGGTCGTGAGCTCGGTAGACGGTGAGCTTGTGACTCATGAGGTCGTGGTCTATTCCGAGAATATAAGAGGCTTTCCAAGCAAAGAGATCAGAATTTTTTTATAAGAGCTTACGAGATCTGCTTTTAATTCTTTATCCAAGTTGGCTCCTATGCTTGTTGTTTCTTCGGCCAGATCTCCGATTTATACTTCTTCAATCTTTCCACCAGGTTGTGGCCTTAGTTTTTCTCGTTCTCAAACACCACCGAGCTCAATGGTGTTGACCTTTTTTCCCTTAATGCCTCCACGTAGGTTCAAGGTTTTATTATAACATTTTAGTGTCAACCTCTGATCTCTTCTTATGGTAGCGATTCCCTCTGAAGTCAGAATTTCATGCAAAGAAAAGAAGTAGAAATAAATGCAGCGAGTCAGTTCAAGGTTGTCCGACCTATCAATGCATTGTAGGCTGATGCTATGTCAACTACGATGATGTATATACTTAAATTTCTGGACTTTACACCTTTACCGAAAGTGGTATGTAATGGGATAAAGCCGAGAGGTTAGATGGGTGTGTCTCCTAACCCGAGAAGAGTGTCAAGATATGCTGTCATCTCTTTCTCTTCTAAATCGAGCTTGTCGAAGGCAAGTTTGAACAATATATCAGCCGAGCTTCCTTGATCTACTAGAGTCCTATAGAGGTTTGCATTGAGCATCCTTTTTTGGTGAATAAGATTGTGGGCAAGTCGGGAACTTCGAATTCTTCGCCGACTTGATAGACTTCTTTCAAATGTCTTCTACGAGAAGACTTAGTTACCCCACCTCCTACAAATCCTTTAGCTATCAAGTGGATATATCTGTCAGGAGTTTGTGGTGGTCGATTTTGTTGACCCCCTGTCTTCATCACCTCTCTTCCTTTTTCCCGGATCCTCCGACCTTTCTACAAGCTATTTCTCTAACCGACCTTCTCTGACCAATTTTTCTATTACATTTTTCAAGTCATAACAATCATTGGTAGAATGTCCATATAGCTTGTGATACTCATAGTATTCCGTTCGACTTTCACCTTTCTTGTTCTTGATGGGACGAGGACGTGGAAATTTTTTGGTATGGAAGATCTCCCTGTAAATGTCAATAAGGGATACTCGCAAAGGAGTATAGTTATGATACCTTCGAGGTTTGTCCGAGCTGTACTCATCTTTTTTTCTTTGTTTTTTTCTCCTTATCCCGATCTTGATACGGTGAATTTTGTCTTGGAAATGGTTTTCTAAGTCGGGCATTTTCTTCCATGTTGATGTACTTTTCTACTCACTCCTATACTTCGTATAGAAAAGTCGAGTGTCACTTTGATATGGACTGAGAAAATGGGTCTTCTTTGAGGCCGTTGACTTGCCCCATTATTATAGCTTCTGTAGGTAGATTTTGAATTTTCAATCAAGCTTTATTGAATCTTTACATATAAGCTCGAAGAGTCTCTCTGACCTATTGCTTGACCCCTAAGAGACTAGAAGCGTGCTTCACTTTATCTTTCTGAATTAAAAATCAGGTGAGAAATTTTCTTATAAGGTCGTCGAAACAGGTCACCGACCTAGGTGGTAAGCTATCAAACCACTTCATCGCCGCTTCGGTTAGTGTTGTCGGAAAAGCTTTGCAACGGGTCGCATCGGACGCATTATCCAAATCCATCTGACTTTTAAAGTTATTGAGATGGTGTCTCAGGTAGATCGTTCCATCATAGAGGTCCATGTCGCGCCTTTTAAAGTTTCTGAGAACCTTAGCCCACATAATCTCTTCTATGAATGGATCTCCTTCTCTAAAGGGACTTTCCTCTCGGTTTGCTTGGTTGCTCCGATTTTGGAGGTTGGCCTCTAATTTCAGAAGCTTTTCTTCTAGTTCTCTTCGTTGTCGCACTTCCCTTCATAAGTCTTTTTCAGCTTCTCTTTGTCACTCTATTTCCTGCTCGAGTTGTTCTAATCGGCCATGATGCCCGTGTATGACTCCCATAATTTCTGTTGGATGCAAGGGTTCTTTATTCTCGGGTGGATGTATTTCTGAGTAGATTCTCCTAGTTTGAGGGGGCCACTTGCTCTACCATGTCGTGGAGGTATCATTAGTGCTCGGTCATCATTTTGAGGTTCCGGTTCAAATTCAGACATCGTGTGTTCGTCTTTGAATTGATCATCCACCGTGGTTAGGTGTGACTTCCAGACTCCTTTTGAGGCAGCCTCTGACTTTTACGAGTATTGAGGTGCCGTCATCCGAGTTCCTCGTGAGGAGGTGGGCGATGGCACTTGCAAGGGACTCTAATGCTTAAGTTAGTAAGGGTTTAAATAGGTTTTTTAGTAGATTGGGTTCTAAATATACCTGAAACCCGAGAGATTTCAGGTATTTCTAATTGTAATGTCTGTAACCACCCTTTGGAGTAGGTTCACTTTTGATGATGGATAACCGTCTCGTTTTTGGGAATTTGTTAAGATCTCTCTTCTAGAAGTAGGGGAGAGATAATAGGAGTGAGTTACTATTTTCAACGAGCAAGACTTTAGGACATCGTCGTCACGCCTGACCTCTGTGAGGTCGGATAGGGCCGTTGGGGCACTTTTATGCTAACTAGGTCTTACTTGTTTTGGGCCTGACTATATTTTGGTCAGAGTATCAATAAAGCTCTATACAAATTATTTAAATTTGTCAAAGTTAAATAACTTAA
>NC_029785.2:50017112-50020701 GCF_000816755.2 Arachis ipaensis | reverse complement strand
TAACAAAAATTATATTTTTATATAAAGACAAAAAATATTTAGTATATAAATGATATTATTGATAAAAATAAACTCTCGGTCTTACAATTTATAATGAACCTATAAATCCAATATTATAATTTTCAGTCTCGCTATATATCTAAGTATTTTTTTCAATCAAGTCCAATCAAGTTGGCTCAAATACAATAAAAACAACTCATACAAAGTGCGCATGAATCACACACTTTGTTTTCTTTGCGTTTCTTTATCTTCTTTGCGTGTTTCTTTCTCATCATCATTCTTTTATTACTGCTATTGTTGCTGTATTTTTTTATTTTTCTCCTCCTCTTCCTCGTAGTTTTACATTATTATGTATTTTTTCTTCTCTTTTTTTATTCTTGTTAAGAGTGTAAATTATGAAAAGGTGAAACAAGAAGGAAAAGATGAACAAGAAAAAGAAAAAAGATGATGATGATGATGAGAAAGAAGAGGAGGAGGAGGAGTTTTGAATTACGCATAATTTATCAGAAAATGATACTGTAACTTTTTAACCGTGATACAAAAAGTTTTTTAATTTTGACAAAAAAATTTCTTAACAGTGACACATGTTCTTGTTAAGTGGGTGAAACAACAATTATAAGAATGTGAAACAAGACGATGATAATGATGATGAAGAAAATTTTTGAATGGTGTAGAATTTATCAGAAAAATAGCATCAAAATTTTTTAACTATAACACATGAAATTTCATAATTTTGATACCGAAGTTTCTTAACAGTGACATAAAATTTTTTTAACTGTGTCATTTCCAACTAAATGATGTACTTTTCTTATCATTGAACTAGTTGGGTGGTATTGAATTTATATATAAGAAGTTTAATTATTTCTGTGTCATTTATAACAAACAGATGTATTTTTATTCTAAAACACATACATTTGAATATATTTTGTTAGTTGAATTAAAATTTGGACTTGTGATTCTTTAAGGATTTTGTTATCATTAAACTAATTGTGTGATATTTGATTGAGGAGGAGGAGGAGGAGGTGGTGATATGAATATATTTTGTTAGTTGAGTTAAAATTTGGACTTATGATTCTTTAAAGATTTTGTGCGTCATATACCAAAAAATTATGTGTCATTTTTAACTAAATGATATGTTTTGTTATCATTGACTTTGTGGTATTGAACTAATATATAAGAGATTTAGCCATTCATGTATCATTTGTAATAATTTGTTTTATTTTGTTGATTGAGTGAGTCGGTTTTAGACTTTGTAGTCCGTTAAATATTTTTATGTCATTTGCCTAAAATTCTTGTGTCACTCATAGAAAATTGTGTCATTTACAACTAAATGATGTATTTTTGTTATCATTAAACTAATTGTGCGATATTTAATTAAGAAGAAGAAGATAATGATAATGGTAGTGGTGCTGGTGGTGGTGATATAAAAGAGAAGGAAGAAAAAAAATAGAAAAAATTAAATGAGAAAAAAAGAAGGAGGAGGAGGAGGAGGAGGAAGTGGTGGTGGTAGTAGTGACTACAACGACTATAACGAAAGAGGATGATAAGGAAAAAAAGAAGAAGAAGAAAAAAAAAGGAGAAACAGGAAGTGCAAGTAAGAAGAATAAGAAGCACGTAAAAAGAAGAAAAAAAAACGCATATATATAATAATATAATTGGGAGTAAAGACCCAATCTGGTCTTTGTCTATTTTCACGAAAGACAACGCGATCCCTGTCCAAAAAAGAAAAATTGACACTTCAGTCCTCAACTTTTTTATGTTGGGATAATACGATCTCTTTGTTAAAAAAATTGTTAAATAATAACAAAAATTAATTTTGTTGGGGGGAGGGGGTTTATTTGTATTTAAAATCCTTACAAAATTCTTTTCAATAATATAACCAATTACTACTACTATTTTTTTCATTCTCATTATTATCACTTCTACCTCTATTATTTTTATTGTGTAACCAATTATTATTCTCATTATTATCCTCTACCGTCATTATCACCAATACCAATATTATCAACATTAAAGTTCTCTTCTTTCATTTCTTATTCAAGGTTATTTTTTTCCTTTAAAAGATATTGTACTATAATTACTTTTTTTTGTGACATCATTTTTATCAATGATTTTTCTTCACGTAACCATCATTGGTAAAGGAATTTATCAAAAACAAATTTATTAATAGTTTGTAGAGATTTAAAATCCCCCACAAAATACAAATAAAATCTCCACAAAACTAATTTTTGTTATTATTTAACAGAATTTTTAACTGATGGATCGTATTATCCCAAAATAAAAAAATTGAGAGTCGAAGTGTCCCTTTTTTTTTTTAGAGAAATTGCTTTATCTTTCGTAAAAATGAATAAGGACCGGATTAAGTATTTACTCTTTAATTGGACTTAGTTAAAAAATTATTTGGTTGTGTAATTTTTCTGAATAATTTTTCATAACGTTTAGTTTCTTTCTCTCAAGGATTTATGTCTATTAAAAAAATTCAATAATTTATTTGATATTTTTGTGTTTGAAAATCTACTAGTGTCTTGCAAAATTAAGCTATCCTGTTGCTCTTGGTTTAATGGTTTTATTACTGTGTGCTGGGTTGTGCTGCGTAATTACCGTCTGATCATCACTCGAAGGGTTTCTTGGATTATCTGAACGGTCCATAATGATGATACAGGCACCACGTGAGTACAGCCAAGTAAAGTGTCCAATCACAGCCTCTGTGCTTCCAACACAATTTTTCATTTTTCTTACCAAAAAAGACAAATCCTGATTTTGACACATAAAATAATAACCTATACTTGGTATGTTAGTTATAACTTCCCTTAAACCAAGAAAAACGGTTTAGCTGTAAAGCATTGATTGATGATAAAAACTCTAAGAAGCTTCGGCAGTAAATAATACGTGTCAAATTTTTATTTGTAAATTTGTATGAAATACGTCGGCGTTGCATTTTAATAAGTCCCACTAATTTGTTAAGGATATTAAAATTGAGTCAAGAGAGTAGAGGTTTAGAAAAGGAAGGAAAGAAATAAATTAAAATAAATGTGAGCAAAAATGAAAGAATCACTGCCAACTTTTTTTCTGTATCTAGGACCCTCATGCAACTAACACCATGATTTTCCTGACATCTTATCTTTTCTCTCTTCTTTTCTGTTTACCTTTTTTTTCCCTTGTATCATATGGGGGGCTGAGGCCATGAGTATTGCACTCATCATAAGAGTTAAACATTATTCCACGTCCTAACACGGAAAATACACGGATTAGCTAAAAATTTTAAAATTTTCATTTACTTGCCAATCAAACGTGTGCAAATAATTGTACAGAATAAATAATAGAGACATTTTACGCTTTTTCTTTAAAATAAAAATGTTCATATAAAATTTATGCCCATAGTTCCCATGTTTCTCTAAAAAAAATGTGTTTACCTCAAAATAAAAATATGTCTTTATTATCAAGAAATTTATGTATTTATTGTAAAAAAAATATTATTTTACTTTCTATGTTTCTCTTAAAAAATTTATGCGTTTAAATTCAAAAAAGTTCTATATTTATCATCAAATATTTTTTTTATGCATTTCTTTTTTTTTCTTCTACATATTTT
>NC_029785.2:50016809-50017070 GCF_000816755.2 Arachis ipaensis | reverse complement strand
AAAAGAAAAGATAAAAAACTGAGAGTATGTGAGTTAGAAAAGAAAAAATAAAAATAGTTAAAAATATATTGTTACACTTGGTTAAAAGTATTACTTAGTCACCCAATATTTGTGTGATTCAGTGTATTGAAATTTGAAACATTTATGTATGTATACTAAATTACTAACTTACATTATGAAGACTCTCTTCGCCGCCAATTGTAAGTAGATTCTCAAATACAAAATAAATTAAAATATAATATAACAAAATAAATTAAAATA
>NC_029785.2:50007496-50016680 GCF_000816755.2 Arachis ipaensis | reverse complement strand
TGGAACTAAAATTATTAATTATCATTTCTGAAGTAAATTTTGAAGTAATCTTCTTTTTAATATATACAATCATATAATTTATTAAAAATTTATCTTTCATCTTATTTCGAAACGTTGTTTTAATAATTTTTATAGCTGAAAAAGTAAGTTCAGTTGTTGATGTTGTCACAAAAAGAATCAAAATAAGACGAATTAATTTATCAATTAAATGATAGATATTTAATTTTTCTGTTTCTATCAATTTTTGACACATACAATTCAGCAATAATAGACAAATTCTAAAAATCTGGAACTTTAACCACATCAAGTTCATAATGTTGTAACTCATAATTCAGTTGAATCTTCTCTTGCTCAAAAAAATCTAAAGAATAGAAATTTTTTACAAGATTGCATATGTTGCAAACACTGAATAACTTGAAAGCATCTTTAGGATCTAAAGATGTACTCAATACGAGGAGCTCCGATACTTGCTCACTAAATCTACTATTTAGCTCTTTAAATTGAAAATCTATCATGCTAGTAAAAATGTCAACACGGTAGTGGTGTTTAACAGTGACAACATCTTTTTTATGACGAGACCAAATTATATCACTAAAAGAAGTACCCATATCAGGTATTTGAATAGCATAATCATTGCAGAAAGAACTAACTTTCTCCAAAAGCACTCCCCAGCTATCATCTCTTAAGACTTAACTGTTGAATCAATGAATTTGTACTAAAAACCAAATGCATAGCATTTAAAATGTCTTGAGATTTTTGTTGCAATGCTTGACAAAGTTTATCAGTGATTCTTATGATTTCTTTCATCATATACAAAATAAAAGCAAAATCAAATGATAATAAAGATTTAAGAGTATAAGTAGCATCACCACATTAAGAACATGTAGATCTATTAGTAGCCAAATCTTTCAAAACTGAAATTGTTGTTCCAAACATGTGTAAAAGGCTACAAATTGAGTTGAAGTGAGAGTTTCACCTGATATCTCCTGATCTTTTTAATATGCCAATTTAATTAGTTCCCTTCCTGTTTCAATTTGATTAGTTATAATTAAATAAAAAATTTTAGTTGCATAAGCAGATTATAATTTATCATTGTGTTTGCAAGAAGAGCACATAACATTGATAATATTACTCAAACTTAAAAAAAAGCATGAATATCAACAACTTTTTTAGTTGCAGCAACAAGAACTAGCTGTAATTGATAAGCAAAGCAATGAATATAATATGCATAAGAACATTCTTGAATAATTAAATCTTGTAACCTTTTCTACTCTCTACGCATATTACTAGCCCCATCATACTCTTGACCTCGAACATTTTAAATGTTGAGATTGTGATGAGATAATGCAGAACAACTCTCTTGTTTAAGAGTAGCAGAAGTAGTATCTTTGACATGAACAATATCTATTAGCCTTTTTTTTTTGACAAATTCATGCTTATCAACAAATCTAACAACAACTGCCATTTATTTTCTTTTAGATTCATCTCTAACTTCATCAACAATCAAACATAAGTTTGCATCACCAGTCTCATTGCAAATTTTATTTTGCACCTTTTTAGCCAAAACATGTAAAATTTTCTTTTGAATAGAAAGCGATGTTTATATTACATTTTGAGGAGCATTCTCCAAGACAAATACATCTACTTCTTTATTGTAAGAAGATAAAAATTTTAACATTTTAAAATATTTTCTTAATTTGGAGATTCATGACTCTCATGGTGTCCCCTAAAAGCATAAGCTTAAAACGTTAACCATCTGACAGTATTAATAGAGGTATTAAGACGCAATCTATTACTTAAAATTTGTTGTGAGCTTTACTTAGTCAATACTTTGACAATGTGACATAATTGGTTAAGCAAATTTTTACAAGACTTAACAGTAATATTTTAAAAAAAATTAAGAGATTTATTTATAAGAGATATATATATAGATAACGTGACACCTATCCCTTTTATTTCATTAAGCACTTATCCCCCTTTATTTCATTAATTACCTATCATTAGCCTTCAGTTTCTTTTCTTACCACCACCGAACCTAAGGAAATAAGAAAGAAAGACCGACCGTGGGTGAGGGAGAAAACCGTAACTCCATTTAATGTTCGAGTTCGATTTCTTGCGATCTGTAACTCCCATAAAAAATTTAGTTCGATAAAAGTGTTTGTATCCTCTTTTTCTATACGATGGTGTCACTTTTGTTCGGCAGAAGTTGATGGTGACATAGCTCCTCTTCTCCTTGAGTTCGGCCAATTAAAATTCTAGGAGGCACAAACGATTTCTGACGTTTTTCTTTGGCAACTCGGTTAAAAAGTTTCTCTGGGACTTCGAATATTTTGATTTCGTATGGAGATAGGATTTGGTAATTTTATAATAATTAAATGTAAATTTTATAAGTGAATGTTAGTTTGATTGATTATTGTTGAGTTTGATTGAATTTTATGTTGAAATGTTGTTGAATTATTGTTGTTGTTTGTAAATTATGCTTTGGCCATGAAGAACAGCCCAACTGTGATTATTTTGATGATTTTGGGACTGTTGTGAATGAGAATTATTAATTAAAATTGATGAGGTTTGATGGCCGAGAGATTAAATGAAAAATGGTGAAAAATCGGTAAAAATATAAATATTTTAAAAAGCTCAAAGATTTAGAATAATTTATAAAAGTTTAATAATAAAGCTTAAGTTATAAGTTTTGAGTAATAAAAAAAATTATTATTATTGTTAGCAAAGGCTCAATATTAAATAAATATAGTATGACGCCCGGACTTTTAGTGCAATCTAGAGGTGCTAAAAGTTAGGGTGTTACAAAATGCAGCATCCACTTCTAGCGAATATTCTAGCCAAGAAAAACTCTTAAACCAATGAGTTTTAAAACGACGAGGATGACTTTCAAGACCAAAAAGAGGGTACTCATCCATGATAAATTGATATGGTTCAAACTTTATATATACCCTATGGATTTCATGTTATTGATTGATAGGATAATTCTAAATTTGTGGATGCATTTCGAGATCACGCATTAATGTATCAATATTAACTTGATCTATTTCAGTCCTTGTTATTTTGGAAGCAGTTGGTTGAATATCTTTGTCAACAAGTTGTGTCACAGGATGTATCTTAGGTTGTTCAATAATATTTTAATCATTACTCAAAGAATCTAAAGCTGAATTTTGTTCATCATATATTCTCTTTTTTGTCTTGAAAAATGATTGAATTATTTTCATCTTTGGCATTTTTAGCTTAACTTCTTATTGAGCAATGACAGAGGATAAATGTCGGTTAAGAATTTTCCAAAAGATTTTTAACTCAAGTATCGCGAGTATAGTCTAAACCGACAAGAGATCTCCAATCAAAGTTTAGAAGAATGTCACAACAATTAAATCAATTACTGGGAGTAGAATTCCGGGTCGTTTTTCCTAGGAGTTTCCATAAGATTCACATCATTGATAAGGATTTTTTTTTTGGAGAATTTTGAGTTGAGTGCGAGAAAAGTAAAATGACTAGAATTTAAAGCAATGAGCAACTAACAATTAAATTGAAGCAGCTAAAACTATCAATCAACAATTAATTAACTACTAAGTATGTAATAGAAAGATAGCAATAGCAATAACATATAACTAAATGCAAGGAATCAAGCTAAGAGAATTAAGGAATCAAAGTCAATAAGAGAAATGACAATTAATCAATATAAGAAATCTTGGCTAGGAGTAAGAATTAGACTCTCTATCCTCATTGCATTCCTCAAGTGTGATGATAATTGCCTATTGCTCTACTCACTTAGTTATCCTCTAATAATTGAAGGAAAGTCAAGTGAGCAAAATCAACTCTAGTCCACAAGTCCTAGTCAAATCCTAGTGAAAGACTAGATTTAGTGGAGTTCAAGCCAACTAGCAACCTTCAATTACCAATCAACACTAAATTATTACAGTTGAAGAGTCTCTAATTACTCAACCCCAAGGCCAAGAAAGGAAATCTACTTCATAGTCAAAAGTGACATTTTCCTTAAACACTTGGTGAGCAATGATAAAAAGCATCATAAAATTGAGAAAACAATCCAAATTAAAGATACCCACTATCAATAATCACCAATAATAATTCAAATAATACAAATAGAATATGAAAAACCTCAATGCATTACTAGAATCCAAATCCAACAAGATCTAAAATCGTAATTCAAATTGCAAGAGTGCTAAGTAAAATTAGGGAAGAGAAAATACAATTAGAGTAATAAAAACTGAATTAACAAGAGGCTAATCCATGAATTGAAGTAAAAATGAACAAGGAACACTAAAACCTAGAGAGAAAGAAGAGTCTCTCTCTCTAAAACTCAAAACTATGTAAAAACTAAACTAATGAAATGTGTGTTCAAGCATCCTTCCTCCCCAGCCTCTAATCTTCAAATTAGGCTTGAAACTGGGTTAAAAAGAGCTCAAAAATTGACTCCAACGTGTTTCCTTTAATGAGGCACGTGCTAGCATTCCCGCGTACGCAGCAGTATGGTCCGCGGATGAGGAAAAATGAAGGATACGTACGCACGGCTTCAATGATGCGCACATACGGATGTAGAAATCTAGAATCTTCATTTCTTCATGATTTCCTATCTTGCTTGCTCATTTTCCATCTCTTCCAATCTAACCTTAATTCCTAAGACCTGAAATCACTTAACAGATACATTAAGGTATCGAATGGAAGTTAAGAGAATTAAAATTAGCATTTTTGGAGCTTAAAAAGCATGTTTTTGCAATTAAGTACAATTTGAAAGAAAATCACAAAGATATACTATTTTAATAAATAAATGTGAGTTTATGTGATGAAATTCATTCAATTCAAGCCAAAATTTATCATCAAATATGGATTCATCAAGCAATAACAAATAATTTTAGAAACACAAATGTATAATAACCAAAAATAAAGTTATTGATTTACCTTATTATTTTTTGTTCCAAGTCTCACCCAAAAATAACTCTATTAAGTTTTGCTCTCACTTCAATCTTTGAACACTGTCCATTATAAAAAAAATAAATTAATTATTTTAAATAAATAATGTAAATAATATTTGATTAATTAATTATATTGGCAGTTGGTCTGTTCTTTGATGGAAAGAACACGACTGTTCATAAACTTCATAAAGTTTGGGTCTCCAATTCTGATTACAGAATAACAAACAAACACACTCTGATTCCATCTGAGTTTGTGATTCAAGAATTGGAAGTTTCCAAATTAAATCAAAGAATTTATTGGCAATGGCTGGAGGTACGCAAATTACTGATTTTATAAAATATCTAACATGTGGTATCAGAGCCTGAAGGTTGTGGTAGGCTTAGAGAAGGGGGTTGAATCTATGCCTTCCTTTTTAATTGCTGTTATTACCCTTTTAAAACAAACTTTCAATTCAGGTTCTGTTTGAACTCAGCAGCGAAAATTTATGAGACAATTTATTTTTGTCTCATGAATATCAGAAAACAGAACTCAGCAGAGAAGAGAAAAGCTAACACCAGCATGTATCCTGGTTCAGTTGCCTTGTGCTATGCAACCTACATCCAGTCTCCTCCACAACTATGAAAGAATTTCACAATAGTTAACAGTATTACATACACCAATTTCACAGGATTGACCCAATCCTTTCACACTCAAGTTCTAACCTAACTTGACATTGGCTATGCTAATACCTAACTATACCTCTTAGTGCTAACCCAACTAAGAAAGGGATACCTTACAGGTACAAGATATAAGACACTTAACCAACCTAAAGAAATCAGAAAATAACTCTAGGCTTTTCTCTCAAGTGTATCTCTCAGCCTTTTTCCACTCATGGCTTTTTCTTAAGCTTTCTCACAATGCCTTTTCTCTCAAGAAATTATAGAAAGATAAACTTAGAAAAGTACATTACAATCAGTAAAACATGAAGGAGATTGACTTCATCAGCAGCCTCTTTGCTCTGTGCAAAACCAGATTCACAAACCTCAGATGCAATTCTTCAGTATTGGCCGAACGCTTCTTTGAAAGAAAGCATTATCCAAGTAGAGGAACTTCTAAACATAACACTGTTCACACACTCTGGTTTTCTCTCCTTGGTTTCTGAATGAATAGCAAACCTCTTTTTATCTCCTTGCATGTTGCTTGGTTCTTCTTCCAAGGTCAACACCTTGAGCCTTGAGCTTCACCAACCCACAGAATCACTTTTTCACCTTAATCCTTAGAGAGGAAACTTTCCTTCTGACTTCCTCATCTTGACCGAAATCCATTTTAACAGCAGAAAAGATTTCTTCAATGGTAAACCCAGATCTTGACCATTGAAACACAACTTGGTCCCCAAGACATATTCTCAACCGTTGATGCACAACAGTGAGGAACAGAAATCCTCTTTTCCATATAACCCGAAATGGAGTGGCAGAGGGTTGAAGATGAAGAGAAGAAAGTGTGTTGCATGTAAAAGGAAATGAGTTACCTTTAACCTAAGCTTAATTTGGTTTGAAATGGGTGATTAGACTTCTGAGTTTCAAGCTTGGACTTTCTCTTTCTTGCTTCTTTGACGATCACCTTAGGGAAGAAGCTTTCTCTTTCTCTTTCTCACTTTTCTGAGTTTGTGATTTGACATGGTCAGAGAAGAGGAGAACGTTGAGTTGGTGAAAGCAAGTGAGAGGAATTTGAAATCAATTTGGGCTTGGATTGGGTTCTACTCAAATTCAGCCCATTAGTTATCTTGCTTTGATTTCTTTGGGCTTTTCTTGCTTTATTGCCCGCCAACCTTGTTTCTTGATTTCAATCAGTTTGGGCTGCTTGCTTTTATATTAGGTTGTTGTATTGTTGAGTTTTGGCCTGTAACACTAAATAATTAGTAGTATGCAATTATAATTAATCAACACTAATTATTTATTTTACCCAAAAATAATGTTTGTCATCACTAATTAAATTTATTAATTTCTTAACTCAACAATCTCCCCCTTGATGACAAACATATTTAAGTAATAACCAAAAGAAATTGAATTTTAGTAAAGTTAGAAAACTTCCCTTTGATTGATGTTTCTTGCTTTAGTGTTGCTCCCCCTTTCCTTTTCAATAGTAGCTCCCCTTAGATTTATGCTTTCCTCTTTGTTCCTGTTTTACATTGTACTTAAGAAAAACATAATAAAGAGCTACACACGTTTATCTTGTCTAAGGGATATAGAACAAACAACACCACATAATCAGTCCAACATATCATGTCAACAGCAAAAACAAAGTATCAAGGTTAATCAAGGGCAGACTGATATCATATAAAAGTAATTTCCAACTTGCATGTTAATTCATTCCCTGCAATAGCACAGTTGCAACCCAAAATTTATATGCTCAACACTAGCACCATTAGCATTCAGAAATTCACAATTAAATCACAAAAATCAGTAGCATCAAAAGTCAAATTCAGCAGCTATTACTCCTCCTTTTGTCATCAAGGGCGGATAATAAGCAAGATCAATAAAAACAACACCTTAAACCCTGAAGAAAATGGTTAGAGCACAGTCCTAAGGAACAAAAATGCAACATAAGTCAGAGTTATTACAGTCATCCAAGAGAACCATGTAGCAAAAAATAGATAGTAGCAGCTTCATGTAGCAATCCTAGGCATCAGAACCATTTCCCTTCAAATCATTTTCTTCTTCAACATCAGTGGTGGGATCTTCATCCTTTTGAAGATTATCAATGAAAGTTATGGACACAGTCACTCTATCCCTTGATTTTCTTAGGAAATTTTTTTATGCTTGCTTGCTAGCTTCCTTTGCTCCTTGCTCATTGCAATCAAGTGATTGGATTGGGGGACAAGCTCTTGAACAACATCTTTGACCACATTCAACAGAGCGGATTTCTTCCCAGTAGAGATGGAAGTACCCTCGGTGGAAGGAGCAGGAGATTCTTCGGGGACAAAATCATCATCTTCATCATCTAAGACCACCCGTTCAGATCGAGTAGGTCCTTTGGGCTATTTTACTGAACTACCCCCTTTTAGGTATGAATGTCTATTTTGATATTCCTCATTGGTCAAGTCAACACCAAAATACTCAAATATGCAAGTTAGAAACATGCCATAAGGAAGTGTTTTGTCTTTTTCACTCCTAACAGAGTTAAACATATATCTAACCATCAAGAATGCAAATGAAATTTCAGTTTTGGTGAGAAGGGCATATAAAACAAGAGTATTAGTGTAGGAAACCCTTTGATATGAACCACTTTAAGGCAGTATAATGTGGTTGACCATTCGGTGCAACTGAGCACGTTCATATCCTAGGGCTTTGTGAGTGGGTGTAATGTCATCAATCAAGAAAACATGTTCACACATATGAGCCAAGGTATCATTGAAAGAAACACCAACTCCTTCATCCCACTTAACAGAAGCATAAGCACAAGGCCCAACATCAGTATACCTCAATGAGTCACTGATTGTTTCATTATTTAAAACTATGTCTCAACCTTTTACATATGAGTGAACAGTGCCTTCATGATATGTCAAGTAAGCATAAGACTCTTTGACCAAAGGTGGGTGCACTGGCTTTTTGATGTTAAAAAAAATGATTCCAGTCCAGAAAGTCCAAATTTTCAATAAAAGAAAAATCTTTCCTTTTTAGATTCGGTAAATCAACCAAAAAGACTAGACAACATAAAAAAAGTGATTTAATCATATAAAAGATTTAAAATAGAGAGTAATTTTAAATATGACATTTTTTTTAAAAGAACAAATTAAAATAAAATGAACACACATGTATGATGTAACACTCATTTGGGCCCAGAGGTGGTTCATTTTAATGAAACATGTATGGACCACCTAGAATCTGAAACTTAAGATAGGCCCAGATGATTCAGCACGTGCAATAAGGCCAGAGAAAGCAATTTAGAGAGAAGGTTCTTTATTTGCCCAGAATTTTCTCATCCGAACCTGTGAGACCAAAACTTAACAAACACATCAGCAAAGCTCAAATAATGAATCATAGTTTAAAATCCCTAGATTAGTCCTAAGCATGCAAAATCTGTCCTCAGCTAATGGTTTTGTGAAAATATCTGCTAATTGCTCCTCTGATTTAACAAATTGAATACTAATATCCCCCTTTTGGACATGTTCTCTTATTGAGTGAAATTTCACTTCAATATGCTTAGTCCTAGAGTGCAAAACTGGATTTTTAGAAATATTAATGGCACTCATATTATCACACATCAA
>NC_029785.2:50006141-50007395 GCF_000816755.2 Arachis ipaensis | reverse complement strand
GAAACCACAAAATGCAGCATAAGCCAAGAGAAGTCTTATGGCTTCCATTCGGGCAAGGGCAAATGATTCATCAAAGTCTATTCCTTCTTCTTGGTCATATCCTTGTGCCACTAGCCTTGCCTTGTTTCTTGCAATGCTACCATCTTCTCCCAACTTGTTCCGAAAAATCCACTTGGTGCCGGTCACTTTCTTTCCACTTGGCCTTGGAACCAAAGTCCATACTTGGTTCTTTTCAAACTCAAGAAGCTCATCCTCCATAGCTTTAACCCAAGAAGGGTCACTGAGTGCTTTCTTGACATTTTGAGGCTCTATTTGTGAAAGAAGGGCAATGTTTGATCATTCATTTGCCTTTCTAGTGGAAGACCTTGTTTGCACTCCATGAGATACGTCCCCAATGACAAATTCCTCAGGATAATTCTTCAAGAATCTCCATTCACGAGGTCTGGTGGACCTGGAGGCAGATTCAGTCACCAAGGGATTCTGAACACTGCTTGCTTGCAGAATTCCTTCAGATTCATGAGACAAAATGGAATTGTCTCTTGAATTCTCAGCATTAGCAGTTTCTGGTGCAGCTTGTCCAGAATTCTCTTTTTCATGATTTTGAGCAGCTTCATCTTCCTTTTGAGCTTGATTTCCTACATCACAATCTTCCAACATACTTTGTACCAAGTTATTATCACAAAATGTAACATGTATGGACTCCTCAATAATCCTAACATCTTGATGATAAACCCTATATACTTTACTAGTTGTGGAATATCCTACAAACAAACACTCATAAGCCTTTGGATCAAACTTACCCAAATTTTCTTTGTTGTTCAATACAAAACATTTGCATCCAAAGATGTGTAAGTAATCTAAGTTTGGTGGGTAGCCTTTCCAAAGTTCATAAGGGGTTTTTTTCAAAAATTTTCTTATGATTGTTCTATTCAAAATGTGGCAAGCCGTGTTAACCGCTTCAGCCCAAAGGAATTTTGGAACATTACTCTCACAAAGCATAGCTCTTGTCATCTCTTGTATGCTTCTATTTCTTCTTTTCACAACACCATTTTGTTGTGGTGTTCTTGGACAAGAGAAGTTGTGAGATATTCCAAATTCCTTACAAAAGGATTCAAATAAATTATTTTCAAATTCAATTCCATGATCGCTTCTTATAGAAGAGATTTTCAAATTCTTTTCATTTTGAATTTTCTTGCAAAAAGGTTCAAAGGACGAAAAGGCTTCATTTTTGTGTGCAAGAAATAAAACCCAACC
>NC_029785.2:49979753-50006129 GCF_000816755.2 Arachis ipaensis | reverse complement strand
ACTAAATGTCCTAAATCACACAACTGACTTATACTCAAAAGATTGTGCTTTAAACCACATACCAAAAGTACATCATCAATGAAAGTAGATTGCTCATTACCTACTTTTCCAATAGCAATGATTTTACCTTTACCATCATCTCCAAAGGTCACAAAACCTCCATCATACTTATTTAGTTTGATGAAGTAGGTTGACCTTCTAGTCATGTGCCTTGAACATCCACTATCCATGTACCACATGTCCTTTTTGTTCTTGGATGCTAGGCAAATCTGCATGATGAGTTTCAAGTAGCCTTAGGTATCCAAATTAATTTGGATCCTTTGAAGTTAATCCATCTTGGTTGCCCAAGTGCATTGAAATCACAAACAACATTGTAAACTTTGTTTCCAACAACTCTTTTTTCAATGAAACATTGTTCATATGAGTGACCAAATTTCTTGCAATTGACACAATGATTTTTAGATGTGTGTCGCTGAAATTGAGGTGAGTTATATTGCTTGAAATGATTAAAGTGTTGAAATTTTCTGGTTTTTGAAGGAGATGCATTTCTTTTGACAAACTGATTTTTATTAAAGTTGTTCCTCTTTGCAAAAGCATTTTCACCAGAATTTCTTTGAACATTTTTACCTTTTGAACATGAGGTTTTGTTATAAAATGGTGGTTTCTTGAAAATAGCCTCATTTTTCGAAATGAAACCCAAACCTGGCCGGTTTGAACTCGGACCAGTTCTTGGTGAAGGCTCAGTTTCACTTGTGTATGCTTCATCAAATTTTTCTTCACAAGTTGAAACATATCCGATACCTGATTTACTTGGTATGGATTTGGTATTTGATGAAGAAGCCACAAATTTTATAGAGGAAGTATTAGAAACTGCATCTTCCTTAGCTATGTAGCCTAAACCAGATTTTTCAAACAATGGTCTTTTCGGTTAGGACAGTGGCAGTGTTTTTCCATTCTTTTGTGAAGCTTCTAAGAAGTTTTCTCACCAAGGTTTGTTCTGCATAGTTTGTACCCATAGCATCAAGGTTGTTGATTATGATTGAGAATCTCTCAAACGCTTCATCAATGCTTTCTCCATCCTTCATGCTAAACATCTCGTACTCTTTTCGCAGCATATCAATCCTCGTTTCTTTTACTTGTTTGGTACCTTCGTGTGTAACCTGGAGTTTTTCAAAAATTTCTTTGGCTGTCTTGCATCTAGACACCTTCCGGTACTCTTCAAAGCTGATAGCACAGTGAAGAAGGTTGATTGCTTTGGCATTCAGCTCTATCTTCTTCTTATCATCTTCATTCCATTCAGCTTCTTCTTTTGGAGTCACCACTCCATCAGCACTTGTCTTTGTTGGGATCTTTGGACCGCTCACAACAATCTTCCATATGTTGTAGTCAATGGATTGGATGAAAATCCTTATACTTTCTTTCCGGTAGGAGTAGTTCTTTCCGTTGAAGAAAGGTGGCCGGTTGTTTGACTCGCCTTCAGTGAGGGTGTAGGCAACTGTGGTTGTGCCCAAGTTGTTCGCCATTGGATCTTTGCTCCAAGCGGTTAAGCTTGATTCTTGAGACCTTAGCTCCTGATACCAATTGAAGGTTGTGGTAGGCTTAGAGAAGGGGGGTTGAATCTATGCCTTCCTTTTTAATTGCTGTTATTACCCTTTTAAAACAAACTTTCAATTCAGGTTCTGTTTGAACTTAGCAGCAGAAATTTATGAGACAATTTATTTTTGTCTCATGAATATCAGAAAACAGAACTCAGCAGAGAAGAGAAAAGCTAACACCAGCATGTATCCTGGTTCAGTTGCCTTGTGCTATGCAACCTACATCCAGTCTCCTCCACAACTATGGAAGAATTTCACTATAGTTAACAGTATTACATACACCAATTTCACAGGATTGACCCAATCCTTTCACCCTCAAGTTCTAACCTAACTTGACATTGGCTATGCTAATACCTAACTATACCTCTTAGTGCTAACCCAACTAAGAAAGGGATACCTTACAGGTACAAGATACAAGACACTTAACCAACCTAAAGAAATCAGAAAATAACTCTAGGCTTTTCTCTCAAGTGTATCTCTCAGCCTTTTTCTACTCATGGTTTTTTCTTAAGCTTTCTCACAATGCCTTTTCTCTCAAGAAATTATAGAAAGTTAAACTTAGAAAAGTACATTACAATCAGTAAAACATGAAGGAGATTGACTTCATCAGCAGTCTCTTTGCTATGTGCAAAACCAGATTCGCAAGCCTCAGATGCAGTTCTTCAGTATTGGCCGAACGCTTCTTTGAAAGAAAGCATTATCCAAGTAGATGAACTTCTAAAAATAACACTGTTCACACACTCTGGTTTTCTCTCCTTGGTTTCTGAATGAACAGCAAACCTCTTTTTATCTCCCTGCATGTTACTTGGTTCTTCTTTCAAGGTCAACACCTTGAGCCTTGAGCTTCACCAACCCACAGAATCACTTTTTTACCGTAATCCTTAGAGAGGAAACTTTCCTTCTGACTTCCTCATCTTGACCGAAATCCATTTTAACAGGAGAAAATATTTCTTCAATGGTAAACCCAGATCTTGACCATTGAAACACAACTTGGTTCCCAAGACATATTCTCAACCGTTGATGCACAGCAGTGAGGAACAGAAATCCTCTTTTCCATATAACCCGAAATGGAGTGGCAGAGGGTTGAAGATGAAGAGAAGAAAGTGTGTTGCATGTAAAAGGAAATGAGTTACCTTTAACCTAAGCTTAATTTGGTTTGAAATGGGTGATTAGACTTCTGAGTTTCAAGCTTAGACTTTCTCTTTCTTGCTTCTTTGATGATCACCTTAGGGAAGAAGCTTTCTCTTTCTCTTTCTCACTTTTCTGAGTTTGTGATTTTACATGGTCAGAGAAGAGGAGAACGTTGAGTTGGTGAAAGCAAGTGAGAGGAATTTGAAATCAATTCGGGCTTGGATTGGGTTCTACTCAAATTCAGCCCATTAGTTATCTTGCTTTGATTTCTTTGGGCTTTTCTTGCTTTATTGCCCGCCAACCTTGTTTCTTGATTTCAATCAGTTTGGGCTGCTTGCTTTTATATTAGGTTGTTGTATTGTTGAGTTTTGGCCTGTAACACTAAATAATTAGTAATATGCAATTATAATTAATCAACACTAATTATTTATTTTACCCAAAAATAATGTTTGTCATCACTAATTAAATTTATTAATTTTTTAACTCAACAGAGCCAAATTGTCTCTGCCTTGCCATTTCAAAATTTAATTACGGTGTATTATTTTGATAAATTATTTTCAAAAAAGAATATATAGTATGAATTTTGAAATAAGTAATAAAAACTATTGAAATTTAAAGTTGACGTACCATAAGAAGAGGGAATAATAAATAATATTCCTAAAAAGAATCTTCTAAATTTGTGTCGTAGTTGTTCTTCATAATAGTATAATTTTCCATGATTCCCATAAGTTTTCTTATTCTTGAATATATAAAAAAAGGAGAGAAGAAGAAAGGGAAAACGGTGGAAGAGAGAAGACAGAAAGAACTGTTTGTTACTTTTACGTTAAAGTTGTTGGGTTTCAAAATTTAAATTTGTTATAAAAATTCAAATTTTGGTTGGAGTGAGGTTTGAACTTGGATCTTCTAAATATTGGCAAAATAAGCGTCCACTAGATCATCTCCACTTTTGATATAAATTATGTTATTGAATTTATTTATTTAATGATTATATTTGCATGCAATATAAATTATTCCGCTGTATATCGTATTGTGATTAATATATGATTTATTGAGGAGTAGCCACAGCATCCTTGATAATAATTATATTTAAAGAAATTATATAAATATTAATATGATATATTTGTAATTGTTGTGAATTATATAATAAACTTACCCATAGGAATTTATTATGTTATTCACATATAATTAGATTGAAATAGAAAATACTTCTTACTTCTTAATTAGCCTACATGTATTAAGAAGTAGTATTTTATTTTCTAGTTTCAATACTTTAGTTGATATAGTGAATATTATGTGTGTTAAAATCTTTACCCACAGGTAGATTTTAATGACACTATGATTCATATTTATTTTGATATGACTTGCATTGGCATGTATTATCATATATTATAGATTTTGATGTGCCTATTTAAAATTGAGTAATGTTAGCATGATTTATTATTTGCAGCAGCAATGATATCTGAAACTGTATCTGAAGTTCATTTGTTAAGTGGTGACAACTATAAAGAATGGAAAGATAAGATTCTCTTTCACTTGGGGTGTGCAGACCTTGACTATACTCTTTGTAGGGAAGAGCCTCCGACACCTATTGATGCTAGTTCTCAAGCCGAGGTAGCATTATACAAACGGTGGGAGAAATCCAACTGTTTAAGTATGATGTTCATTAAGTCTTGTATTTCAGCTAGTATCCGAAGTTCAATTTCTGATTGTAGGAATGTCAAGGATTATATGAAGGCTATTGATGAACATTTTGAGTCTTCTAGTAAGGCACTTGCAAGCACTCTAATGGCACAATTGTCATCTATGAGGCTTACCGGCATAAGAGGTGTGCGTGAACACATCATGAGGTTGAGAGATATTGCAGCACAACTGAAAGCTTTAGAGGTTGAGATCTCTGAGTCATTTCTGTTGCATCTTATTCTGAATTCTCTTCCTGCCCAGTACGGATCATTTAAGATTTTTTATAACACACATAAGGAAAAATGGTCCATTAACGAATTACTGGTGCTATGTGTGCAAAAGGAAGGAAGGCTAATTCAGGAACTTGGTGAGAGTGCACTATTAATGACAAATGAGGGTAGTAAAAAATAAGCTCATAAGAAGAAAGGAAAGGGTATTGTATCCCATCCTATGAAGAAAGAAGGTGCACGGTGTTTCTTTTGTAAAAAGAAAGGACACATGAAGAAGGAGTGCCCAAAATTTAAAGTTTGGCTTGAAAAGAAAGGTACTAACCTTTGTGATCTTATTCCTTCAGTGTGTTTTGAATCTAATTTTGTTGAAATATGTCATGACACTTGGTGGATTGATCTGGTGCTGAAATTCATATTTTAAATACCATGCAGGGTTTCATAAGGAAAAGAAAACTGATAGAAAGTGAACTGATGAGCGGATAATTTATACGCTTTTTGGCATTGTTTTTAGTATGTTTTTAGTAGAATCTAGTTACTTTTAGGGATGTTTTTATTAGTTTTTATGTTAAATTCACATTTCTAGACTTTACTATGAGTTTGTGTGTTTTTCTGTGATTTCAGGTATTTTCTGGCTGAAATTGAGGGACTTGAGCAAAAATCAGATTCAGAGGTTGAAGAAGGACTGCTGATGTTGTTGGATTCTGACCTCCCTGCACTCAAAATAGATTTTATGGAGCTACAGAACTCAAAATGGCGCGCTTCCAATTGCGTTGGAAAGTAGACATCCAGGGCTTTCCAGAAATATATAATAGTCCATACTTTTCCCAAGTTTAGATGACGCAAACTGGCATTCAACGCCAGTTCTCTGCCCAATTCTGGCGTCCAGCACCAGAAACAAGTTGCAAAGTGGAGTTCAACGCCCAAAATGGCACAAAAGCTGGCGTTCAACTCCAAGAATGACCTCTCCATGTGTAGACTTCAAGCTCAGCCCAAGCACACACCAAGTGGGCCCCGGAAGTGGATTTATGCATTAATTACTTACTTCTATAAACCCTAGTAGCTAGTTTATTATAAATAGGACTTTTTACTATTGTATTAGACATCTTTTGATCATCTTCGGATCATCTTGGATTGTATTTTTGATCCTGTGTTCAAGTTTTGGGGGCTGGCCATTCGGCCATGCCTAGACCTTTCACTTATGTATTTTTAACGGTAGAGTTTCTACACTCCATAGATTAAGGTGTGGAGCTCTGCTGTTCCTCAAAGATTAATGCAAAGTACTACTGTTTTTCTATTCAATTCAACTTATTCCGCTTTTAAGATATTCATTCGCACTTCAACCTGAATGTGATGAACGTGACAATCATCATCATTTCCCATGAACGCGTGCCTGACAACCACTTTCGTTCTACTTTAGATTGAATGATTATCTCTTAGATCTCTTAATCAGAATCTTCGTGGTGTAAGCTAGATTGATGGCGGCATTCATGAGAATCCGGAAGGTCTAAACCTTATCTGTGGTATTTCGAGTAGGATTCTGGGATTGAATGACTGTGACGTGCTTCAAACTCGCGATTGCTGGGCGTAGTGACAGACGCAAAAGGAGGGTGAATCCTATTCCAGCATGATCGGGAACCTCAGATGATTAGCCGTGCTGTGACAGAGCATTTGGACCATTTTCACAAGAGGAGGGGATGTAACCATTGACAACGGTGATGCCCTTGCATAAAGCCAGCCATGGAAAGGAGTAAGACTGATTGGATGAAGACAGCGGGAAAGCAGAGATTCAGAGGAACGAAAGCATCTCTACACGCTTATCTGAAATTCTCACCAATGAATTACATAAGTGTTTCTATCCTTAGTTTATTATTTATTTTCGAAAACTCCATAACTATTTTATATCCGCCTGACTGAGATTTACAAGGTGACCATAGCTTGCCTCATACCAACAATCTCCGTGGGATCGACCCTTACTCACGTAAGGTTTATTACTTGGACGACCCAGTGCACTTGCTGGTTAGTTGTATCGAAGTTTTGACAAATTATGAATTGAGATTAGAGCACCAAGTTTTTGGAGCCATTACCAGAGATCACAATTTTGTGCACCAAGTTTTTGGTGCCATTGCCGGGGATTGTTCGAGTTTGGACAACTGACGGTTCATCTTGTTGCTCAGATTAGGTAATTTTCTTTTTGTTTTCTTTTCAAAAAAATTTTTCAAAAAAAAAACCTTTCAAAAATTTCTCCTTTGTTTTCGAAAAAAAAAAATTTAAATAAAAATATTTTCAAAAAAAAAATATATTTTCTCCAGAATTTTTAAGAATGAATTCTAGTGTTTCATGAAGCATGCTAAAGCCTGGCTGGCTGTAAAGCCATGTCTAAATTCTTTTGGACTAAGGTTTTGGCTTAAAATTGAATGAATTACACTCATATTTTTACTAAAGCTTGGCTGGCTATTAAGCCATGCCTGACCCTTTGATTGGAGCTTTAGACTAAAGAGCATAAGATTCCTGGAATTCATATTAAAAATTTTGGAATCCTTATTTTTCTTTTTCATATAATTTTCAAAAAATACCAAAAAAATTAGAAAATCATAAAAATCAAAAATATTTTTTGTGTTTCTTGTTTGAGTCATGTGTCATGTTATAAGTTTGGTGTCAATTGCATATTCATCTTGCATTTTTCGAAAATTCATGCATTCATGGTGTTCTTCATGATCTTCAAGTTGTTCTTGGTAAGTCTTCTTGTTTGATCTTGATGTTTTCTTGTTTTGCATCTTTCCTTGTTTTTCATATGCATTCTTGCATTCATAGAGTCTAGACATGAAAGATTTCTAAGTTTGGTGTCTTGCATGTCTTCTTTGCATATAAAAATTTTCAAAAATAAGTCTTGATGATTCATCATGACATTCAAAGTGTTCTTGATGTTTATCTTGACATTCATAGCATTCTTGCATGCATTCATTGTTTTGATCCAAAATTTCCATGCATTGAGCATTTTTAGTGTTTTTCTCTCTCATCATAAAAATTCAAAAAAATCAAAAAAATATCTTTCCCTTTTTTTCTCTTAAAATTTCGAAAATTAGATTTGACTTTTTCAAAAATTTTTAAAATTCTAGTTGTTTCTATGAGTCAAATCAAATTTTCAATTTAAAAATCTTATCTTTTTCAAAATCTTTTTCAAATTTCAAAACTACCTAACTAACTCTCTCTCTCTAATTTTCGAAAATATCTTCCCTCTTTTCCAAAATTTCTTTTTAATTAACTAATTATTTTAATTTTTGATTTTAATTCTCGAAAATTACTAACCTTTTTCAAAAACCATTTTCGAAAATCACTAACCCTTTTTTAAAAATAATTTTCGAAAATCCTTCTCCCTCATCTCCTTCTAATTATTTATTCATCTACTAACACTTCTCTTCATCTCACATCACTGCTCCTATCCTTACCTTTGTGTTTGGATTCTTCATTCTTCTTCACCCCTATTCCTTTTCTTCTTCTACTAACAATAAGGAACTTCTTTACTGTGACATAGAGGATTCCTCTTCTTTTCTTGTTCTCTTCTCTTTCTTATGAGCAGGAACAAGGAAAAAGGCATTCTTGTTGAAGCTGATCCAGAACCTGAAAGGACTCTGAAGAGGAAACTAAGAGAAGCTAAATTACAACAATCCAGAGACAACCTTATTGAAAATTTCGAACAAGTAAAGGAGATGGCAGCCGAACCTAACAACAATAATGCAAGGAGAATGCTTGGTGAATTTACTGCACCTAATTCCAATTTATATGGAAGAAGCATCTCCATTCCTGCCATTGGAGCAAACAACTTTGAGCTGAAACCTCAATTAATTTCTCTGATGCAGCAGAACTGCAAGTTTCATGGACTTCTATCTGAAGATCCTTTTCAGTTCTTAACTGAATTCTTGCAGATATGTGATACTGTTAAGACTAATGGAGTAGATCCTGAAGTCTACAGGCTCATACTTTTTCCTTTTGCTGTAAGAGACAAAGCTAGAGTGTGGTTGGATTCTCAACCCAGAGATAGCCTGAACTCTTGGGACAAGCTGGTCACGGCTTTCTTAGCCAAGTTCTTTCCTCCTCAAAAGCTGAGCAAGCTTAGAGTGGATGTTCAAACCTTCAGACAGAAAGAAGGTGAATCCCTCTATGAAGCTTGGGAAAGATACAAGCAACTGACAAAAAAGTGTCCTTCTGACATGCTTTCAGAATGGACCATCCTGGATATATTCTATGATGGTTTATCTGAGCTATCAAAGGTGTCATTGGATACTTCTGCAGGTGGATCCATTCACCTAAAGAAAACGCCTGCAGAAGCTCAAGAACTCATTGACATGGTTGCTAATAACCAGTTCATGTACACTTCTGAGAGGAATCCTGTGAATAATGGGACGCCTATGAAGAAGGGAGTCCTTGAAATTGATACTCTGAATGCCATATTGGCTCAGAACAAAATATTGACTCAGCAAGTCAATATGATTTCTCAGAGTCTGAATGGAATGCAAGCTGCATCCAACAGTACTCAAGAGGCATCTTCTGAAGAAGAAGCTTATGATCCTGAGAACCCTGTAATAGCAGAGGTGAATTACTTAGGTGAACCTTATGGAAACACCTATAATCCATCATGGAGAAATCATCCAAATCTCTCATTGAAGGATCAACAAAAGCCTCAACAAGGCTTTAATAATGGTGGAAGATACAGGTTTAACAATAGTAAACCTTTTCCATCATCCACTCAGCAACTGACAGAGAACTCTGAACAAAATACTTCTAATTTGGCAAACTTAGTCTCTGATCTATCTAAGGCCACTGTGAGTTTCATGAATGAAACAAGATCCTCCATTAGAAATTTGGAAGCACAAGTGGGCCAGCTGAGTAAAAGGATCACTGAAATTCCTCATAGTACTCTCCCAAGCAATACAGAAAAAAATCCAAAAGGAGAGTGCAAGGCCATTGAATTGATCACCATGGCCGAACCTATAAAGGAAGGAGAGGACGTGAATCCCAGTAAGGAAGACCTCCTGGGACGTCCAGTGATTAATAAGGAGTTTCTCTCTAAGGAACCAAAAGAATCTGAGGCTCAACTAGAGACCATAGAGATTCCATTAAACCTCCTTATGCCATTCATGAGCTCTGATGAGTNGAGCTTCTCTCAAACCAGAGTCAAACAAAGCCCCCACAGTCAAACTCTAAGTTTGGTGTTGAGAGGCCACAACCAAACTCTAAGTTTGGTGTCAAACTCCCATATCCAAACTCTAAGTTTGGTGTTGGGAGGTCTCAACAAAGCTCTGCACATCTGTGAGGCTCCATGAGAGCCCACTGTCAAGCTATTGACATTAAAGAAGCGCTTGTTGGGAGGCAACCCAATTTTTATTTAATTATATTTTTCTTGTTCTTTGATGTTTTATTAGGTTCATGATCATGTGGAGTCACAAAATAAATATAAAAATTGAAAACGGAATCAAAAACAGTAAAAGAAAAATCACACCCTGGAGGAAGACCTTACTGGCGTTTAAACGCCAGTAAGAAGCATGTTTTGGGCGTTCAACACCAGAACAGAGCATGGTTCTGGCGCTGAACGCCAGAAATGGGCAGCATCTGGGCGTTTGAATGCCAGAAATGCACCCTGGAGAAGAGCTGGCGCTGAACGCCCAGAACAAGCATGGTTCTGGCGTTCAACGCCAGAAATGGGCAACAAATGGGCTTTCAACGCCTAGAACAAGCACCAATCTGGCGCTGAACGCCCAGAGTTGTGTGCAAGGGCATTTTGGATGCCTAATTTGGTGCAAGGATGTAAATCCTTGACACCTCAGGATCTGTGGACACCACAGGATCATCTCAGGATCTGTGAATCTCACAGGATCCCCACCCACCTCACCCTCTCTCTCTCCATTCATGGTCATCCCTTCTGTTTTCCATTCACCATTCACATCCATACACACATCCCTCCATCTCCTCCATATCTTCTTCTTCTTCATCCATTCCTTCTTCTCTTGCTCGAGGGCGAGCAATATTCTAAGTTTGGTGTGGTAAAAGTATAAGCTTTTTATTTTTCCATTACCATTGATGGCACCTAAGATCGGAGAATCCTCTAGAAAAGGGAAAGGGAAGACAAAAGCTTCCACCTCCGAGTCATGGGAGATGGAAAGATTCATCTCCAAAGCCCATCAAGACCACTTCTATGATGTTGTCGCCAAGAAGAAAGTGATCCCTGAGGTCCCTTTCAAGCTCAAGAAGAATGAGTATCCGGAGATCCGACATGAAATCCAAAGAAGAGGTTGGGAAGTTCTAACAAACCCCATCCAACAAGTCGGCATCCTAATGGTTCAAGAGTTCTATGCCAATGCATGGAGAAGCAAGTCGTGATGCCAAACAAAGGCACTGAGAAACTTAAAGAGAAGGATAACCAGCCACATAGCTCAAAGGAAGTAGCTCAGGGACAGCAACAAATAGGAAAAAGCATCACACCTCCACTGCCATATCCCCAGAGGTTCAACAAAGAGGTTAAAGACCAGCATTTTCACAAATTCCTTGAGATTTTTAAGAAGCTGGAAATTAATATCCCCTTTGCTGAAGCACTTGAGCAAATGCCTCTATACTCCAAGTTTCTGAAGGATCTCATCAACAAGAAAAGAAGCTGGGATGAGAAGGAAACCATAATGATTACTGAGGAATGCAGGGCCTTGATTCAAAAGGGGCTTCCTCCCAAGCTTGAGGACCCAGGGAGCTTCCTGTTGCCTTGCACCATTGGGGAATTGACCATCACTAAAGCAATGTGTGATCTCGGAGCAAGTATCAACTTAATACCATCCTCCTTGGTGAAAAAGCTGAATATAGAGGAGGTCAAACCAGTACAAATGTCTTTGGAGCTGGTAGACAAGTCAATGGTATACTCCAGGGGTGTAATTGAAAATCTTTTGGTCAAGGTGGACAGTTTTATTTACCCTGCTGATTTTGTGGTTCTAGAATCAAACGATGATGATGGTGACTCTGTTATACTGGGAAGGCCATTCTTGGCCACTGCTAGAGCTATCATAGACGTAGAGGAAGGGGAATTAACTCTAAGGATGCATGACCAGAGTGTTACTCTGAAGGTTTTACCAGAGGCACAAATTAGCAAGGAAAAGAAAGACTATATGAAAAATGACCAGGAAAGTCACAACAACATCCCAATGCTAAGGATTGTGCAGACTGATGAAAAAGCCCAAGAGGATATTAGAGTACTGGCCACTGAGAAGAGAGGTCCCCAAGCAAAGCCTACAGCCAGAAAAGAAAGATCAATAAAAGGAAAGATGAAGCGCAGAAACAAAGCAAAAAGGGGCTGGAAGAATAGAAAGATTCCAACAGAGGGGCTTTCTAAAGGTGACAAAGTGCAACTGATATATCAACAGCTGGGGGCAAATCAACAAACCGAGGATTACTACACTGTCAGCAACATACTATCATTAGAGCATGCTGAAATTGAACACCAGAGAACAAAGAAGAGGATCACGGTCAGGGGAGACAAATTGAGGCCCTACAAGCACCAACCACCATAAAAGAAAGCCTCAATGTCAAGCTAGTGACAATAAAAGAGCGCTCCATGGGAGGCAACCCATGCTTTAAGATTCATGTCATTTTAAATTCAATAAGTTATGATCATTTGAGCATGAATTCTTTTCTCTTTTCATGAACATGTCCATTGACTGCATGCACTGTTATGAAACGTATACTAAGTTTAGTGTGCCTCCAAACGCACTAAACCAATGTTACAAAGAATTTCGTTTCACATGCTTAAAATATTTTAATAGAGCATATGGCCGAACACTAAGTTTGGTGTCCACATAGCTTCATGAAAATTTGAAACTCATGCATCAATAATCATACATTTGTTATTTTCCAAAACCTTATAAATAGAAAAATTCTTATTCGGTAATGAAGGCATTAATTGTGATGTACCCTTTGACAAGAAACAAGTTTGGTGTTCATCAAACTTTGATGCACCGATTCAAGGATACAATTAATCCTTCATGAAAAAAAAAAGAAAAAGAAAATGTAATGGAAACAATTCTTATGAACATGTAACATTTGAACTTCACTAGTTGGAGGAAGAGACTCATTTCTTTACACATTACCAAACATTAAGTTGGTGTCCTCCAAAGAGAGTGTCACGGTTCAAATGAGATAAGAATTGATGGTTCACAAAGTTTTAATAAAAAGCACACCCTTGCTACGGTTGGATAAGACTAATGTATGTTGTCTTGTTGTGGTGACTAGGAGGTCAAAGAATCTTCAAAGAAAAAGACAAGACAAAGGAAAGCATAGCATAAGGACAAAATCCCATCACATGCTTCAAGAAAGAAATCTGCCACTCCTTGAGAATGATCACGGCAAAGGCAAGGGAAGGAGCAAATTTTGTCTTCATTCATCCATACATGCACACCTTTGATCTCCATAGTGTCTAATTGCATCCTAGCCCTTCATTGCTCATTTAAAAGCATACCACCTTCAAGCCATGCACATGACCGAATCACTCAAACTTCAAAAACTTCACTCCCTTCATCACTTCTCAACATAACAAGCTTTGTGCAACCTTTCTCTTACTTTAAACTCCAACCACTTAAACTTCTCTTCTTAATTTCTTGTCATAGCAAGTCCGAACCTAATCTCTTTTTCCTCCAAACACACATCAAACTCTCCAACATTCTTCACATTCCCTCTCAACCAACCAAGTGATCATGGCATCCTCCTTAAGAACCAAACGACGAAAAGGAAAAGATCCAATAGTAGAGGAAGAAACACATGAATATGACCAACGGAGGTTCAAGTCTTGGTTTCATCAAATGCAAATTCAATGGATGAACGAGAAAAGAATCTATCCTGAAATTCCATTCATGTTGCCGGATGATGGATGTCAAGAAATGAAGAACAAAATCCGGAAGAGGAGGTGGGAGGAACTTGCATCACCAGCCACCCGAATCAATGCCAATATCATAAGAGAGTTCTATGCAAATGTCCCAAGGCTTGACATGCGTGTGCCCCCAACGTACAAGAGCTATGTACGGGGGGTGGAAGTAGACTTTAGCCCAGATGCAATCAAGAAAGTTTTGAAACTTAAGTCAGTCCGTTTTGATGAACCGGGATACCAACAAAGATTGAATGAGGATCAAGATTATGAGGAGATTGCGAGAGACATTTGTTTTGAGAACTCAGAGTGGGAAGGAGATAACAAGAATAGATACAAGTTCCTGAAGAGATGTAACCTCACGCCGGAAGCAAAAGGATGGTATGAGTTGATGAAAAGATCAATTCTGGGGACAGTGAACACCTCAGAAGTTAACAGGGAGAGAGCCGTGATGCTGCATTGTATCATGGTGGGTGGAGAGATAAGAGTTCATGATATCCTTGCAAGAGACATTCAAAAGCTAGCCGAAAAGAATTCGGCCGGATCTTGGTTGTACTATCCAAGTACCATTTGGAGGTTGTGTGCAAAGGCTAAAGTTCCATTGGAAGAGGAGAATCCAATGTGGTTAAGCCAAGGCATGCCCATAACCATTGAACGAATGATGATGCCCCTTGAAGCACATCAAGGCCGAAGACCACATGGAGGAAAGGAAAGAGAAGAACCAATGGAAGAAGACGAGCCACACATAGAAGAAGAGCCACAAGAGGAGGAGGAACAACCACACTTTTTCCCACATGGTAATATGGATATGACTCAAATGCAAGAAGCAATAGGAAGATTGTCTCAACAGTACACGAGAATCCAAGAAAGGCAAGAGGAATACCATTCTCTGTACATGAAGAACCAACAAGCACAAGAAGAAAGAGAGCTAAGAATAATGAGCAAACAAAGTGAATTCGAGTCAAGATTCCTTGTGATGCAAGAAGAACATGCCTTTCAATCTCATGAATCTTTTGGGAAGTTGGAACAAATGCAAGCTGAAAATTTGAAGGCTCTCAAAGAGTTCACAACACTCCAAGATGCAAGGTATGAAGTACAAGCTGATTACAACGTCAATAGCCAAATCAAACTAAACTATATTGGAGAACATTTGCACAACATGGATCTGGCGTTCCCAACTTTTGATGAATTCTTCAAAATGAGAAGTGAGGTAGAAGTGAACAGGGCTATGAGACTTGAAGATAGAGTGGAAGAGGCTATGAATAAGGCTGGCTTTTGGCAAGATCAACAGGCACCAAACAAGGATGGTGGGAACACTAGCATCCAAGTGTATGAAAGGAGAAAGAAAAGGCATGACAAATGAAAGGTGGACTTGCTCCTTGTTCATCACTACAAAGAAAAAAAAAAGCATGCATTATATCTGTTCTAAGTTGTCTTTGCATTTCTAAGTAGTCTTCTTAATTAAAAGCCTTTGCATTATGTTTGTTTCTTTTAAATAAGTAGGCTAGTTTATGTGTGTGCTTGTGTGTTTATTTTCACTTGACAAGAAGCATGTGAAAAATCAAAAAGCAATGAGGGAGGAGCAACAAAGACAAGGAAGAGACATAGAAGAGCTCAAGGACATCATTGGTTCCTCAAGAAGAAAACGCCACCATCACTAAGGTGGACTCATTCCTTGTTCTCACTTTCTATTTTTCGTTTTCTATGTTAAGTGCTTATTGATGACAAGTCATCCTAGCCTATTTTAACTAGTCTTTTTCTTTTGTTTTCATCAGAATTATGCACTTTCTTGAGCTACAAGCAAGCTAATTGAGTAGATTTTCATGTTTCCCTTGATTGAACCAACCATATATGAATTTATGCCATTTCATGAGGTTTTATGCTATATTTGTTGCATATTATGAAAGAATGAATATCTCATGATTTTGAGCATAGCTTTGATGAGTTTGGTTGATTAATGATAGGTGAAGAAAGCTTGGAGAAAGGTTGAAGCAAAGAGGAATGGCTAGGAGTGAAGAGAGGACAATAGAATAAGTGAAATTGAACCAGGAAGCAAGAAGTTAGCCCCAACGTTAGCCCCCTAACTTGGAGCCTAACGTTGGAACTTGAAAATTCTCCCCGGGGCTTCAAAAGTTTGCACCAACGTTAGCCCCCTAACTTGGAGCCTAACGTTGGAACTTGAAAATTCTCCCCGGGGCTTCAAAAGTTTGCACCAACGTTAGCCCCCTAACTTGGAGGCTAACATTGGCACATGAATTACAAAGGGGCATTTAGTAGCCCAAAGAGGTGCTGGGCATCAATGTTCTAAGAAGGAATGTGAGCCAAGTGTCTATAGTGAATAATGTGTCAAGTATAAAGAAAAGGAAATGAACTTGCTACACATGAAACTCAAATAAAGCTTATGAACAAGATAATAGCCAAGGATAAAGGAATAATGAGAGGTCATAGCAGTATGTTACTTGAAGCTTGAAGGAGACTTTCTAGGCATAGGAGTCAATAAGAAGTGAGTATTTGCATATCCACACAAAACCCCATGAACTATCAATAATACTCTGCTAGCATGAACTTCCTTCCGGTTCATTGTTCTTCATCTCTTTTCTTTGCAATTTACAATTTCCTTGCTATTGTTCTTGTTGGATCTAGGAAGGCATTGAGATCTAGACTTGGTTTTCTAGTCTCTGGGTCCTGAGATCTAAATCTCCAATTTACATTCTGTTTCTTGCTTTCCATGTTTATTTACTTTTCTGTTATAAGATCCGATCCAATCCCAATTCCCTTTCCCTCTTCTGTTTAATGCAATTCAAGTTTTCCTTGTTTAATTTCTGCAAATCCACATCCCAATCCCCTTTACATTTCAAGCAATTTACATTCCTTGCACTTTAAGATTCCGCAATTTACATTTCTTGCACTTTAAGTTTCTGCCATTTCATTTCTTGTTCTTTAAGTTTCAGCAATTTATTTCTTGTTCTCTTTACTTCAATGCAATTTAATTCTGCAAGTCACAAAACCATCAACCAAATCTTGATTCGCTTGACTAAATCAACCACTAAGCTAAAATTGCTCAATCCTTCAATCCCTGTGGGATCGACCTCACTCCCGTGAGTTTTTATTACTTGATACGACCCGGTACACTTGCCGGTTAGATTTGTGTGTTTTGGGAGAGATTTATTTTTCCTCCAAAATATCTCATCACTTATCCATGTTTGTGTCTTCATTACATGATCATTAGTATCTAGTAACTTTGCCTTAAAGTTATGAATGTCCTATGAATCCATCACCTCTCTTAAATGAAAACTGTTTTAATTTAAAAGAACAAGAAGTACATGAGTTTCGAATTTATCCTTGAACTTAGTTTAATTATAAGATCTAGATCAAGCACTTTTTTTCTTTAATTTTGATTAACCCACTAACTGTTTGATTTTTTGCTTAAACTAACTAACACCTCAATCTGGCAGTAAATTGAAGTGTCACTAGTTTTGTGCATTTCTCATGTTCTGCTTGTATGTCAGGTACAAGAAGAACCATACCCAATTTTCATGAACAAGACGAAAGAACTCTCAGGAGGTTAAGAATAGCTGAAAGAGGGAAAAACATTGTTGGAGAAGAGGAATCAGACGAAGAATTCAATAGATTTTCTGGAGCTACAGAACTCAAAATGGCGCGCTTCCAATTGCGTTGGAAAGTAGACATCTAGGGCTTTCCAGCAATATATAATAGTCCATACTTTGCCCAAGTTTAGATGACGCAAACTGGCGTTCAACGCCAGTTCTCTGCCCAATTCTAGCGTCCAGCGCCAGAAACAAGTTGCAAAGTGGAGTTCAACGCCCAAAATGGCACAAAAGCTGGCGTTCAACTCCAAGAATGACCTCTCCACGTGTAGACTTCAAGCTCAGCCCAAGCACACACCAAGTGGGCCCCGGAAGTGGATTTATGCATCAATTACTTACTTCTGTAAACCCTAGTAGCTAGTTTATTATAAATATGACTTTTTACTATTGTATTAGACATCTTTTGATTATCTTCGGATCATCTTGGATTGTATTTTTGATCCTGTGATCACGTTTTGGGGGCTGGCCGTTCGGCCATGCCTGGACCTTTCACTTATGTATTTTTAACGGTAGAGTTTCTACACTCCATAGATTAAGGTGTGGAGCTCTGCTGTTCCTCAAAGATTAATGCAAAGTACTACTGTTTTTCTATTCAATTCAACTTATTCCGCTTCTAAGATATTCATTCGCACTTCAACCTGAATGTGATGAACGTGACAATCATCATCATTCCCCATGAACGCGTGCCTGACAACCACTTCTGTTCTACTTTAGATTGAATGATTATCTCTTAGATCTCTTAATCAGAATCTTCGTGGTATAAGCTAGATTGATGGCGGCATTCATGAGAATCCGGAAGGTCTAAACCTTGTCTGTGGTATTCCGAGTAGGATTCTGGGATTGAATGACTGTGACGAGCTTCAAACTCGCGATTGCTGGGCGTAGTGACAGACGCAAAAGGATGGTGAATCCTATTCCAGCATGATCGGGAACCTCAGATGATTAGCCGTGCCGTGACAGAGCATTTGGACCATTTTCACAAGAGGAGGGGATGTAACCATTGACAACGGTGATGCCCTTGCATAAAGCCAGCCATGGAAAGGAGTAAGACTGATTGGATGAAGACAGCGGGAAAGCAGAGATTCAGAGGAACGAAAGCATCTCTACACGCTTATCTGAAATTCTCACCAATGAATTACATAAGTGTTTCTGTCCTTAGTTTATTATTTATTTTCGAAAACTCCATAACTATTTTATATCCGCCTGACTGAGATTTACAAGGTGACCATAGCTTGCTTCATACCAACAATCTCCGTGGGATCGACCCTTACTCACGTAAGGTTTATTACTTGGACGACCAAGTGCACTTGCTGGTTAGTTGTATCGAAGTTGTGACAAATTATGAATTGAGAATAGAGCACCAAGTTTTTGGAGCCATTACCAGAGATTACAATTTCGTGCACCATGAACTAAGCATCTATATGGGCAATCGGATGCGTTCACGTGTGGAAGCTGTTGGAACATTTAGACTTATATTAAGTACTGTTTGTATTTTAGATTTAGAAAAAACCTTTTATATTCAAGGATTATGTATAAATGTTTATGATGATTCTGTTGATATTATTAAAAATTCTAATATTATTGGACGTGGTACTTTAATTGGTGATTTATTTAAAGTTCATTTAGCTAATAAGGGTCCATCTAGTCTTATGGTTATGCATGGTAATGGTATGAATGAAAAATCCTCCTTGTTGTGGCACCGAAGGTTGGGACACATCTCTATTGAGAGAATAAGGAAATTAGTAAGTGATGGAGTTCTTGAAACTCTAGACTTTACTGATTTTGATACTTGTGTGGATTGCATTAAGGGAAAGCAAACCAAAAAGTCTCAAAAAGGTGCTAAGAGGAGTTCTGACATATTAGAAATAATTTACACTGACATATGTTGTCCTGATATGTCCTTAAGTGGTCAGAAATACTTCATCTCCTTTATTGATGATTATTCACGATATATGTATCTCCATATGCTTCATAATAAATATGAGGCATTGGATGCTTTTAAAGTTTATAAAGCTGAAGTAGAGAAACAATGCAGAAAGAAAATTAAGATCGTGAAATCAAATAGAGGTGGAGAATTCTATGGAAGATATACTGGAAGTGGACAAGCACTTGGTCCATTTGTAAAGTATCTTCAAGAGCATGGTATTGTGGCACAATACACCATGCCTGGCACACCAGATCAAAATGGTGTAGCTGAAAGAAGAAATAGGACTTTGCTGGATATGGGGCGGAGTATGTTTAGCAACTCCAATCTTCCTTTATCCTTGTGGAGTGAAGCCCTTAAGACAGCTGCGTATATATTAAATAGAGTTCCAACAAAGGCAGTTTCTAAAACGCCATTTGAGCTATGGAAAGGTTGGAAACCTAGTTTGAATCATATACGTATTTGGGGTTGTCCTACTGAAATTCGGATTTATAATCCACAAGAAAGGAAGTTGGACCCAAGGACGGTAAGTGCCTATTTTATTAGCTATGCAGAAAAGTCTAAGGGTTATAGATTTTATTGTCCCTCCCATTCAAGTAAAATAGTTGAATCTAGAAATGTAAGGTTTTTAGAGCATGATGTGAAAAGTGGGGAAATCATCCTCTTAAAGTTGTTGAGAATGATAATGTTTGTCAAACCTCTCCATGTACAAGAGTGATTGTTCAATACAATGCCCACACAGATAGGGTCAACGTAGAACAATCTATTACTGATGTTCCACATTATGAAGATAATGTTCAAGTAAATCATATGGTGTAGGATCAAACTCTTCATAATGAAAATGTTGTTCAAGAACATATTGCTCAAAAGCAACTTCAAGAAGAGGGAGAACTTGTTATGCCACTACCTTTACAAGAGGTTGATGATGCAACATTAAGAAGATCAACAAGAATCAGAAAGCCTGCAATTTTTAGTGACTATGTAGTGTATCTTGTTGAATCTTACTATGATGTTTGTGATGAAAATAACCCAACGACGTTTTCACAAGCAATAAAAAGTCGTAATTTCAATTTATGGCTAGATGCTATGAATGATGAAATGAATTCTATGGCGGATAACCAAGTTTGGGATCTTGTAGAATTGCCTGATAGGGAAAAGGCCATTGGCTGTAAATGGGTCTTTAAAACCAAGAAGGATTCATCAGGCAATATTGAGCGCTACAAGGCTCGACTTGTTGCCAAAGGATTTACTCAAAGGGAAGGAGTTGACTACAGAGAAACTTTTTTCCTATTTCAAAGAAAGACTCTTTCCACATCATTATGGCATTAGTAGCACACTTTGACATGGAATTGCATCAAATGGACGTGAAAACGGCATTTCTTAATGAAAATTTGGAAGAAGAGGTCTATATGAGACAACCCGAAGGGTTTGTCTCAAGTGCTGGTAAGGAGTTAGTTTGCAAGCTTAAGAGAGCAATGTATGGTCTTAAGCAGGCTTCCCGACAGTGGTATTTGAAGTTTCACAATGTGATTTCTTCATTTGGGTTCATTGAGAATATTTCTGATCAATGTATATATCACTAAGGTTAGTGAGAGCAAGATCATATTTCTCATCTTATATGTAGATGATATTTTGCTTGCAACAAATGATTTAGGATTATTACATGAAGTGAAACAATTTCTCTCTAGACATTTTAATATGAAAGATATGGGTGATGCATCTTATGTCATTGGCATAAAGATTCATAGAGATAAACATAAAGGAATTTTAGGTTTATCTCAAGAAGCCTATATTAATAAAGTTCTTGAGAGGCTTAAAATACAAAATTGTTCACCAAGTGTTGCATCTATTGTGAAAGGTGACAAATTCTGCTTAGATCAATGTCCCAAAAATGAACTTGAAAAGAAACAGATGCAAAATATTCCTTATGCTTCAGCCGTTGGAAGCCTAATGTATGCTAAGGTCTGTACAAGACCTGACATTGCTTTTGCTGTTAGCATGTTAGGAAGATATCAAAGTAATCCAGGAATTATCCATTGGAGAGCTACAAAGAAGGTCTTAAGGTACCTTCAAGGGACCAAGGACTTCATGCTTACATATAGACGAACTGACAATTTGAAAATTGTTGGATACTCAGATTCAGACTTGGCGGGATGTGTTGATTCTAGGAAGTCAACGTCATGATACATCTTTATGATTGTTGATGGAGCAGTATCTTGGAAGAGTGCAAAATAATCACTTGTAGCCACTTCTACCATGGAAGCCGAGTTTATTGCTTGTTTTGAGGCTACATCACAAGGTGTTTGGTTAAAGAATTTCATCTCTGGGCTTAAGATTATGGATTATATCTCTAGGCCATTGAGAATATATTGTGACAATTCATCTGCTGTATTTATGGCTAAGAATAATAGAAGTAGTTGTCGAAGTAAGCACATCGATATTAAGTACTTAGTCATTAAAAACCGAGTTAGGTCTAATGAGGTACAGATAGAGCATATTAGTACTAAACAGATGATAGATGATCCTTTGACAAAAGGCATGCCACTAGAATTGTTTAAGGATCATGTTACTAGTATGGGTTTATGTTCTGTAACGTCACGTATATGACTTATGTTATATTATATGACATATTTGGATATGAAATTCCTATTATTGTTTGTTTCTCATTTGGTCAGTAAATATACGCATACATGATTGAGAATGACAAATAAAATTCAGTGAAGGACCTAGAATAAGCATTGGGCTTATTCCTACAGAAATACCACATAAAGAGTTTATTCACTTAGGAGATGTTATATTGTAATACATAGAAGGTAATACTCGATTAATGAGAACCTACCGCTATGATTCGTGTAATTTGTCTTAATTGTTTAAGCATAGTATGTAATTACAAACTATACGTAACAAATGTTGGACCAAGTGGGAGAATGTTAGAATTTTTATTCTAATTGTGGTCCAATTTGTTAATATAGAAATTAATTTGGGTGGTGTTGTAAATATTAATTAATTATATTGGCAGTTGGTCTATTCTTTAATGGAAAGAACACGACTGTTCATAAACTTCATAAAGTTTGGGTCCCCAATTTTGATTACACAATAACAAATAAACACACTTTGATTCCATATGAGTTTGTGATTCAAGAATTGGAAGTTTCCAAATTAAATCAAAGAATTTATTGGCAATGGCTGGAGGTACGCAAATGACTGATTTTGTAAAATATCTAACATTATTAACTTAAAAAATTAAGATATACCTCTTTGAATCTTTGTTGTGTATCTAATAGTTAATATTACACTATCCGCTTTAAATCTTCAATGGTTTTTCTTCATTATATGTCTTGCTAGTCTTGGTATGGAAAGAGAATTGAAATGAAAAGACAAAAAGTCTACACTAATCTATAATGGAAGCCACTAGGAGAGAAAAATGTGTGTTGGCAGTGCTGTTGTGAAGGTTTGAATTTGATGGAATAAAGAACTAGTCATTATGTATCAATTAAAATTTTTTTGGGAGATGGACTATTTTAATTAATAATATGGGCTACTGGACTAGTATAATAGCATTGTTTTTATTAGGGTGTATGTAAGACCCGGTTAATTAATGGCTAATTAACCCATAAATGAGAATTTATTCTAGAAAGCCAAAAATGTTATTTTTATGGCTAAATGTGATAGAGGAGAGTGAGACGAGAATTTCGGTACCAATTTTATAGAAATCGGACCAAGATTGGACCGAACGGGCCAAACCAGGCCAACCGGACCCAAAGTGGGCCCTTGGCCCAACATAACTAAACCCTAAAATTCCCATTTCAGCACTCTCTCTCCTCATTTGAGACACTAAACACGTTGAAATGGAGGCCATGGAGGGAAGAACACTCTCTCAAGTTCTCTCACTTGGTTGATCTTCAAACCACCATAACTTTTGATCTAGAGCTCCGATTACCGCACCGTTTGCGGCCACGCGTGTACCGCGGAGAACTCTACAAAACCCATACAATTAATCTTGAGGTAAGCCACGTTTTGCTCTTCGAAATTCCAGCCCTTGTTTTCGAGTTTCATGGGTGAAATGTTGAGATTTTGGGTTCTTTGATGTTATAGGAACTAACTCTCTTGAAGGAGAAGGTTAATCTTGTCTCCTTGGACCTTGGGTGTGGTAAGATTCTCAACCCTAGTGTAATTTGTTGTTCTATGATGTTTGGGTATTGAGATGTTGTGTATAGGTATGATGATTGTGGCTTAGGTTGTGTATATGTGAATATTGGAGCTTGATTGGTGATTTTGGAAAGCTTGGAAGAGGGTTTTGTGTGATAAAATCTGTTCTTGGAGGTATTGAGACCTTGAGAGCTTGTGGACAAGTGGTTTGGAAGTGCTCCGGTTGAGCGTGGGAAATCAGCTAAGGTATGGTTTCGGTTTCCCGTATCTAATTTGTAATGTGGTAGGAAATACTTAGGCTAGAGGCCCTAAGATAGGCATTGAATTGTTGATGTTGTTGAATGGTTGAGATATATGATGTGATCATATATGTGATTATAAATATTGATGCCTTGATTGTGTGATATATGAGAAATGCATGTTGTGATATATGCTTGATGGATGATTGAGGTTGAATTGATGGGTGATACCATGTTGATGGTGAGTATGATGTTGATTATGTATAATGATGGTTGATTGGAAATGGTATTATTGGAAATTGGGATGAGGGAGGATGTATGACATGAAATTGTGTTTGTCCTTTAGCCATTTGATTGAGAAGTGTTAAAAGGGTTTGATGGTGATTTTGGAAAATTTGGTAAAATGTCAATGTGTGAGTTGAGGATGGCTTGATGTTGATTTTGGTACATTTTGATTGATTTCAAAGAAAAGGGATGAAATTGGCATGTTTTGATTGATTTTGAAAAGAGTTGAAAGTGGCTTGTTTTGAAAATGGCACTTTATGGTTTTGTATGAAAATATGGTTTTTGGGCATACTTTGACGGGACATAACCTGGACTACGGATCTCTGATTTGTTCCAAATCTATTTAGAAATGAAATTGGATCCGGGATGTCTATGCCGTTCGAAGAACGGGTGAAAAACGATTTAAAATGAGAAAGTTATGTCCGTCGGAAGATTGGGGGTTGAATCTGTAAATTCTGCAGCTTTTAACTTAGAAAATTTTTAGCAGAATGACCCCCCGTGCGTAGGCGCACTTGGCGCATACGTGCCGTTCTTTGAGAAAGCACCATCCACGCGTGCGCGTGGTGTGCGCGAGCGCGTCAATGCGCTGCACCAAATGCCCAGCCATTTTCCAGAGAATTGTGCCAGAGTTGTGCCAGTTTTATGCCTGGGACGCAAGAGCACCCACGCGTACGCGTGGCTGACGCTTGCGCGTCGTTTGGCTAATTTTCAATCCGCGCGTTCGCGCGTATGACGCTTGCGCGTCGATGAGTTTTAAGGCCATCCAGCGTGCGCGTGGAGTGCGCGTACGCGTGGCCCTGTTTTCATCCCAAAGTTGATTTTTGAGTTTTAAAAGCCAAATTTCATACTTCTAAGCCTCCGATCTCACCACTTATGTCTTGAATCATTATGATATGCCTAGCATGAGAAAAAGGGCTAGTGAATGTGGTAACTTGCGAGTGAAGCAAGGGGAAAAATGAATGATCATTGAGGATCAAAGATGATTATGTGAGATGCGGAGGATGGCGGTAGAAGTGCTTGTTGTGCCATGGGCCGAAGGGTCGTAATTGTTGATATAATTGGCTGGTTATGGATTTAACCGTGAGCCGGATGGCTAGATTATTGCCGTGTTACGGCGGAGCCATGATTATGCCTAAGTATAAATGCATATATGCTATTGAATGAATTGTGAATGTTTGCACTTCCACTATCGGAGATGAGGGTTTCCCTGGGAGGAAGCAGTGGCTAGCCACCACGTGCTCCAGGTTGAGACTCGAAGCTCTTGTGACCCTATGTTGTCAGGGTGGCTGGGCACTGTGAAAGCCCCGGATGAGCTCACCCCCATGAATATTCACCAGTGAGAGTGATGGATATAGATCATGATTATGATCAAATTATATTGAGTATAACTCGAGTTGGGGAGACACGACAGAGGGACAGTCTAATGGTTAGCTACCAGGACTTGTCGGGTTGGCTCTATAACCGACAGATGATATCATCAGCCACTAGGGACAGGCATTCATCATATGCATACTATATGAATTGTTTGAGATTGCCTATTTGACTGCATATTACTTGCTAATTGTCTAAATGTCTTATCTGTTCCTATTTGTAAATCTCTTGTCTGATATAGCTATGTTTGCTATATTATACTCCTGCTGGTGGTTGGGAGGTCTGAAGGAATTGGAAAGGAAAGTATTAGTTAGACTGAAGGATCTTTAGTCAGTTGCCACTTACGGTTTAGTTTGTTTATAAGCTTTGTTATCTTCGCAGCCAGATTTTGAGTCTTGATATTCCCGTTTTTGACACTCTTTTGTATATATATAATCTCGCGTTAACTTATCCTTTGTTCGTTACGTTATCGATCAGAGTGTTGCGTGTTCGAGTTACGGTTTTTTTTTGTTTACCCCCTTTTCTACAAAGGCTCCTAGTTATAATCAATTATTCATACTACTATACGTACTAAATTTTTGTTTTAGAGGTCGTAATACCTTGCCATCTCTGAATTATGACTTAAGCATAAGACTCTGTATGGTAGGGTGTTACAGTGTACATTAAAAAATTAAAATATTGTTAACTAGTTAAAAAATTATAATCACATTTTGGTTAACCAATTTAACAAAATGATTTTAAAACCATATCCAGATTTTTTAGAATTGGTGCACCAAAATTAAATTAAAAAAAACCAATTTTTAACTGGTTAACCAAAACCAAAACTAAATTTTAAAAAATTTTAATTTTAATTTTTTAGATTAAAAATTCAATTAAGAAAATGGTTTCTTAAAAATCGGATTTTTGTCTAAAAAATGTTTTTTGGTCCAAAAACCGATTTTTATCCATAAATCAGTTTTATTTTTCTAAAAACAGTTTTTATTCAAAAATTGATCTTTTTTTAAATTAGTTTTTATTTTTATAACCGATTAAAAATTAGTTTTTAAATTTTATAACCGATTAATAACGAGTTTTATCATATAAAATTAATTTGGTTAATTAACTAAGATTAAATTTTTGGTTAATCAAAAAACAGATTTGATTTTTGGATTAACTAAATCATGTACAACACTAATTTTTATTAATTATTAGAATGAGCTATTTGTTAACAAGAGCCAATAAACAATAGCTCAATACATATTGCAGATTTTAGTTAGACTTTAATTTATAAA
>NC_029785.2:49968721-49978889 GCF_000816755.2 Arachis ipaensis | reverse complement strand
TTTTAGTTATTAGTTCAATTCCTTTACTTTAACAATTCAATAATATATTTTTTGTCTATACTTTTAAATATTATTGACTAATTTTAACAAAAAACAAAAAACAATTATTAATCTGCTATCATTTTTCATTAATAAATGATATCTGCGTATCTATGAAAAGTTATCTACATCCAATAGTTACTATCTATAAATAACTAATATAAAAAAAATAAAAGAGTCTATAGTCATAATTTTTTCCGTAACAAAAAATAAACTATAATTATGATTTTTAAAAAAAGAATGACCATAAAGTACCTATTGTTTTTCTTATTTTAATATAAGGATTCTGATTTTCTGAAATGATTGATGATGGCTATTTTTTTCTTATAAGCATAACTAAGTATTTAAAACTATTTCTATCTTAAATTGTTACATGATAAATAACCATTTTATGATTTATCTTGTGCTTAATTGAGTGGTTTCATCAAGTCTTTGCACACTTATTCATACGAATTGCATGGTTTAACAATTCCTTCCTGGTTTTGTTTTATGGTTGAAAAACTTGCTTCCTAAGTCTTTAATTTGTGTATTTTAATCCTTCTTTATACCATTTGATGCCGTGATCTGTGTGTTCAGTGTTTTCAGGCATTATAGGGCAGGAATGGCTTAGAGGATGGAGAGGAAGCTTGCAAAAATGGAAGGAGCACAAGAAATAAAGGAGGTAACCAGCGAGCATCGACGCGCACGCATGGATCATGCGTGCGCGTGATTTGAAGATCTGCACAGCAACGCGCGCGCGTACTTGACGCGTGTGCGTGGATTGGAGTTTTGCACGACGACGCGTGCGCATGCCTGACGCGTACGCGTGAAACACGAAGATGACCAGCGACGCCTACGCGTGACTGACACGTACGCGTGACATGCGCGATATGTAGAAATCACAGAAAATGCTGGGGGCGATTCTGGGCCGAGTTTTGACCCAGTTTCCGGCCCAGAAACACAGACTAGAGGCAGGAGACATGCATAAACTCAACACACATTCTCATTAGCATAGTTTTAGGTTTTTAGATTGGAATCTTAGAGAGAAATTACTCTTCCTCTAGGTTTTCTTTTATATTCACATATTTATAGTTTATGCTTTACTTTGGATATTGAGAAGAGTCATTACCTCCATTGAAGTTATTATTCTAGTTTGTTTTCTTATTCCTTTACTCTTCCATATCCTTAATCTTCGTTCTGGGTTACAATTGGATTTTTTTAGAATTTATTAATGCAAATGATTACTTTTACTTTTAATTGATTTTTAGTTATTGTCTATCATGTCTTCCTTTTATTCCCTTTTTAATTCTGTGCAAGTAATTTTCAATTCAATGGAGTAGACTCCCAACTTGACTTTGGGGTTGATTAAATGGAGACCCTAGAGTTGGAATGCTCAAGTGATTAGTTAAATTGGAAGTTGTTGGCTAATTCTCTATTTACTAACGCTAGACCTTCCCAAGGGAGAGGACTAGGTTTTGCGAATAAGAGTTAGCTCAATCACTTGACTTTCCTTTATTTAGTAAGGGTTAACTAACTGAAAACAACAATCTCTTTATACTACACTTGAGAGAATTCTAACAAGGAAAGAACTTCCAATTAATCATTCCCCTAGTCAAGGCTTTTTATTTTTGAAAATATAAATCTCTTCTAATTTTCATTGCGATAATTTACAATTATTTATTTTCTGTCAACCAACTCTCAAAATTTCTCAGAAAACTCCTGATTAATAAGATAGCACCCTTTTGTCAACTCATTGGGAGACGACCTGGGATTCATACTCCCAGTATTTTTATTCTAATTTTTTTGACAACCTTTCTAAATTGATAAGTGGATTTTTGCTGGTTAAGAACTGTACTTACAACGCTGTTCTTATATTATAAATTCTTAATCGGCTAATTTCCGCCACAATCAATTTTTGGCACCGTTGCAGGGAGTTGCAATAGAGTGCTAAATTATTAGTTAGTGTAAATATTTTTAATTTATTTATTTGCATATTTTATTTTTTTTATTACCATGACCTATATATTTCTTTCATTGAATGACGCGTTCGCTGTCTGATCCGAGCTTAGCCACATTTGATCCTGAAATTGAAAGAACTCTTTCACGTATTAGGCGAGCTCGGCGTCAGTTATCCATTGAGAGCAGTGAAGTGGTTATTATCAATTCACCAGTCTCTTCTAAAGGTGAATCTGAAGCGGCATTCGAGGAAGAAACAAGCTCCTCTACTACTGATTCTGTTGATTTATGTGCAGGTAACATGGCAGCGCCCAGAAGGATTACTCTCTAGGAGGCAAGAGCCCCAGACTTTACTCTGCAATCGTATCAAGCGCGTCATCCAAATCTGGCTCCAGATTTTGAACTGAAGACTACGCTAATCAACTTAATGCCTAAGTTTCATGGCTTACCTGCTCAGGAGCCTATCAAGCACCTCAGGGATTTTCAGACAGCCTGTTCTACTGTTAGGTGTCATGGTGCAGATGAAACTTCTATTCTGCTAACTGCCTTCCCATTTTCTCTTGAGGAAAAGGCAAGGGAGTGGTACTACTCCCAACCTGAAGCGACTGTTACTAACTGGGATATGCTCATGGGAGAATTCTTGGAAAAATACTTTCCAGTTGAAGTTACAGATAGACTGAGGAAAGAGATCTCTTGCATTATTCAAGGCAAATCAGAGACTCTTTATGAGTATTGGGAGCGCTTCAAGAATCTTCTGAACGCATGCCCCCATCACATGATTGACAAGTTAGTGTTGATCAGCTACTTCACTCAAGGCATGAAGCCTCGGGATAAGACTACATTGGATGGTGCAAGTAATGGTTCTCTGAAAAAGTACAAGACCGTAGATGAAGCGTGGCAACTGATCAGTGACCTAGCTGAGTCCACTCGAAATCACAGGCACAGGAACAACCACCCCAAGGCTGTTGCAGAGGTTTCCCCTAGTAGTGAGACTACTGCCTTCACACAGGCTATATGTGAGATGACCAACCTACTAAAACAGATACAACTAAATCAACAATAACCTCAGTCTCCCTCACCACAACAGAGTCAACAGTTGGTTTCTCAAAGAGTATGGGGAATATGTGCTGATTACACTCATTACACTGATGAGTGTCTGCAGCTCCAACAAGAAGACAACACCTTGGCAGCTACTCATAATTTCTATGACCCCCCGAATCAAGGATACAATCAACAAGGCGGTAATTACAACCAAAGTGAAAATCACAATCAAGGTTGGCAAGACAACTCCAACCAGGGGTGTAGAGATAATTCTAACCAGGGATGGAGAGATAATTCCAACCAAGGATGGAGAGACAACTACAACAGAGGAGACAGAGATAACAATAGAAATCAGAGGTGGAACAACAACAACAGACAGCAGAACCAAAACCAGCCTTACAGAGCACCTCACCAAAGGCAGTCCTAAGCGCCTCAGAACAACCAACAGCAAGTTCCTCAGATCACTTACCCATCCTCCTCTCCCAATGACGAGTTTCTTCACTCTCTTGCATAAAGACAAACGACCATGGAAAACACACTTACTGGTCTGACTTCTGCTATACAAGCTCTCGTCTCTCATATGGGATCGTCGAGCACCTCCAACACTCAACCTTCAAGCTCCAGTACAATTCCTTCTCAACCTATACCTAACCCCAAAAGTGGCATCAATGCCATCACTTTGAGGTCCGGAACCACATTGCAAGAGAGGAATCATGAGGAGCCAAGCTCAGAGGAAAACATACAAGTTGAAGGCGTTGTGGAGGCAGAGGATGCTGAAGAAGAGGATGTAGTTCAAGACTTGGTTGAAGAAGAAGCAGCTCAGCCAAGGAATGGAGCACCAAGAGACGCAGAAGCTGCAAGTGGCACCATTCCTATCCCATTTCTGTACCTTGCTAGGAAGTCCAGAAAGCAGATGGAACTAGACCTTAAAATGGTAGACATATTCAAAAAGGTTGAGGTAACCATTCCACTTTTTGATGCCATTCAGCAGGTACCTAAATATGCTAAATTTCTAAAAGATTTGTGCATGCATAAAGATAAATTATAGAATTTAGAAACTATTCCTCTAGGTAGTTCTATTTCTGCTTTAGTAGGTGATATACCTGAAAAATGTAGTGACCCAAGTCCATGCATGGTTACTATTACTATAGATGGTGTGAAATTTCCTGACTGTGTGTGATTTAGGAGCGTGTGTTAGTATAATGCCATTGTCTATATATGATGCTTTGAGGCTCCCTCCCTTAAAAAGGTCGGCAACTCGTTTTGTTTTAGCAGATAAAAGCATTATCTTTGTGGTTAGAATTGCTGAGGATTTGCTGGTGAGCATTAAGGGGCTCACATTTTCTATTGACTTCTATATTTTGGAGATACCCCTAATGACTCAGGAAGACCATCATCCATCCTGCTTGGTAGGCCATTCCTGAAGACTTCAAAATTCAAGCTGCATGCCTTCTCAGGAACTTACTCTTTTGAGATAGATGGCAGAGTAGTGAGCTTCAATCTGGATGAAGCTATGAAGCATCATCCTGAAGATCATTCCATCTTCTAGTCCGACATCATTGATGAAACTGTAGCTGCAATTCATCAGGAGAAAGTAGAAGAGAGGAACATGGAGCAAGATGCAAGTGTGGGGACACCCCCTGGACAAGATGAAGACACGTTATAACCATCACTGGCTCCAAATGATCAAGTGCCTAGCCATGAGCAGAAATTGGAATTAAAGTCCCTTCCACCCCACCTCAAGTATGCTTACCTTGAGGATAATCAAAAGCTCCCAGTTATCATTGCAAGGGAACTCACTTCCCAACAAGAGGAGCAGTTGCTTACTATGCTGAGAAGACACAAGAAAGTAATTGGGTGGAGCTTGGCGGATATAGTAGGTATCAGCCCTCAGGTTTGTGAGCATAGGATATTTTTAGAAGATGGAGCAAGGCCTGTCCATCAACCCCAAAGAAGACTGAACCCCACCATCTTAGAAGTTGTCAAGAAAGAAGCGACCAGGCTACTTGAAGCAGATATCATCTACCCCATCTCAGATAGTGAATGGGTCAGTCCAGTACAAGTGGTGCCCAAGAAGTCCGGAGTCACAACAGTAAAAAATGAGCATGGAAAGCTCCTGACAACTAAAGTGCAGAATTCATGGAGAGTTTGCATTGATTACAGGCGTCTCAATCAAGCTACTCTCAAGGATCATTACCCCTTGCCATTTATTGACCAGATGCTTGATCGCCTGTCAGGTAAATCCCATTACTGCTTTTTAGATGCTTATACAGGCTATTTTCAAATTCATATAGCTTCTGAAGATCAGGAGAAGACTATTTTTACATGTCCCTTTGGAACGTATGCATACAAAAGGATGCCTTTTGGCTTATGTAATGCACCAGCTACTTTCCAAAGATGCATGATGAGTATCTTCTCAGATCTTATTGAGAACTGTATGGAAGTTTTCATGGATGATTTTAGCGTATATGGTGATTCATTTAGCCTTTGCTTGGATAGTTTAGCTAGAGTATTAGACAGGTGTGTTAGTTCAAACCTTGTTTTAAATCTTGAAAAATGCCACTTTATGGTAAAACAAGGTATTGTACTAGGACATGTTGTATCTAACACTGATATTTCTGTAGATCCAGCAAAGATAGATGTCATTTTTAGTTTACCTTACCCTCCTCCGTGAGGGAAGTTTGTTCGTTCCTTGGCCATGCAGGTTTCTACAGGAGATTTATCAAGGACTTCAGTAAGGTAGCATTGCCTTTATCCAGACTGCTACAGAAAAATGTTGAGTTCGAGCTAAGTAAGGACTACATGAATGTATTTGATCAGCTGAAGATCGCCTTAACTCAAGCTCCGATTGTGAGAGAACCAGACTGGAGCCAGCCATTTGAGATTATGTGTGATGCTTCCAACCATGCAGTAGGAGCGGTGCTGGCTCAGCGCGAAGGTAAGGATCCTTTCGTAATTGCTTATTCTTCTAAGACCCTAGACGCTGCTCAGTCTAATTACGCTACTACTGAAAAAGAGCTTTTGGCTATTGTTTTTGCTCTGGATAAATTCCGAGCCCATTTACTTGGTACTAAGGTGGTAGTGTACTCGGACCATGCAGCTCTAAAATATTTATTAGCTAAAAAGGAGTCCAAACCAAGGTTAATACGTTGGATACTGTTGCTACAAGAATTTGATTTAGAAATTAAGGATAGGAGTGGTAACCAGAATTTAGTGGCAGACCACTTGAGTCGCCTTGAGCACATCAAGACTAACTCCACTCCTATCAATGATACTTTTCCATTTGATAACTTGCACGCAGTATCTGAAGTAGTTCCTTGGTATGCACCTGTAGCTAATTATCTAGTTAGCCATACTTTCCCTCCTAATTTTACTAAGCATCAACGAGACAAGCTGAAAAGTGAGTCTAAATATTATATATGGGATGACCCATATTTATGGAGGTGTGGTACTGACCAGGTAATTACAAGGTGTGTGTCCCAATCAGAATTCCAGTCTATTTTAGAGGTCTGCCACTCTTCTAAGAGTGGAGGACATTTTGGCCCTCAAAGAACAGCTAGAAAAATCTTAGATTGTGGATTCTGGTGGCCTACTCTTTTTAAAGATGCTACTACCTTCTGCAAATCTTGTCCCCCATGCCAAAGGTTTGGTAATATATCCAAGAGGGATGAGATGCCCCAACAGATTATGCTTTTCTGTGAAATTTTTTATGTTTGGGGCATTGACTTCATGGGTCCATTTCCAAACTCTAGTGGTTATCTTTATATACTGTTAGCTGTGGATTATGTTTCTAAATGGGTGGAAGCAATTTCTACCCATACTGATGATGCTAACACTGTTATCTCCTTTGTTAGAAACCATATTATCTGTTGCTTTGGATCACCACGAGCAATCGTGAGTGATCAAGGCACTCACTTTTGTAACAGGAGACTAGCAGGACTACTGAAGAAACATGTGATCGTTCACAAAGTGGCAAAAGCTTACCATCCCTAGACCAATGAGCAAGAAGAGGTGTCTAACAGAGAAATAAAGAACATTCTGGAAAAGATAGTAAAGCCTCATAGGAAGGACTGGAGCACCAAACTTGTTGATGCGCTCTGGGCATATCGGACAACATATAAGACACCCATTGGGATGAGTCCCTTCCGCTTAGTGTACGGAAACACTTGCCACCTTCCAGTAGAGGTGGAACACAAGGCTTTCTGGGTTGTGCGGGAATACAACATGGGATTTGAGAAAGCTGGTGCTGAAAGGAAGCTGCAACTGGCAGAATTGGAGACCCTTCGACTCGAAGCATATGACAACTCCAGATTATACAAAGAGAAGGTGAAGGCTGTGCATGATAAGAATATCAAGAGAAGAGAGTTCAGACCAGGAGATCTGGTTCTCCTTTACAACTCCAGGCTGAGACCCATGCTAGGAAAGCTGAGATCCAAATGGGAGGGTCCCTACAGAGTGGAGAAAGCAGAGCCATATGGAGTCTTCCACCTGCGTCATCCTTCAAGTTCCAATTGTATCAAGGTCAATGGATATCGCTTAAAGTTTTATCATGGTGAGAAGATAAAGGAACACAAAGAGCTAGAGGTCTTCCTATTGGAAGATCCACCAACAGAAGCAGATTGAGCTTGTGTACCGTCCAACATAAGGACGTTAAAGTAAAGTGCTGGGTGGGAGACAACCCACCATGGTATGATCGTTCTTTTCTCTCTTCTTAATTTCATTTGGTGACTATTCTCATGATTTCTGCATATAGTCTGCATTTGCATCTGCATTCTGCATAAAAAAAAAGTGGCAGAAAGCTACATGGGAGTCATGCAAAAAGTGTGCCAATCGTACAAGCATCACCACGTGCACGCGTCCCTCACGCGTGTGCGTCATTTGAATATTTGGCACATCACGCGTACGTGTCAATGACGCGCACGCGTGCCCTAGGAAAATCGACGTAAAGAGGTGTCAAGCCGAGAGTTGTGCTGGCCTGGAGCGGGAACTGTGCCCAAGGCACTAAGTCACTCACGTGTATGCGTCCCTGACGCGTGCGCGTCATTTTCAAATTCGGCACACTCACGCGTACGTCGCGCAAACGTGGTATGAAATTTTGGAACACATCCCAATACAAACAAAGAGTTGCGCACGCAAGGCTGCCTTCGCGCGAGTAGCACAAGCACGGTCACGCGTACGCGTGACCGACGCCTACGCGTCGCCTTCCAAATTTTGCGACCAATGCGTACGCGTGCGCGTCACCCGCGCAACACCACCAGACCCCTGCACCGCCACTTTTCTTATCTTTTCTTTTCCAATCCTAATTTTTTCTTCTTTCTTCTTTCTTTCTCTTCTTTCTTCTTTATTCTCCATTATTTTTCTCCTCCCACTTTCTTTAACTCTTTTCTTCTTCTTTCTCCTTCCATCATATTTTCTTCACCTCACCTCCTCCATTACATCTCTTTGTTACCTTCTTCTCAAAGGTTCTTTCTTTCTATTTTCTTTCTTCTCTTCTTATTATTTATTTATTTTTGCATTATTTTACTTGGTGTTATAAATTTAATTGGGTGATTATTTTTTTCCATTATTGCTTATAGATTATTAAGGAGTTGTTTGACAATTATCACGAATTATTTTGGGTTGCTTGCTGATGAGCGGATATTTTATACGCTTTTTGGGGTTAATTTCATATAGTTTTGGGTATGTTCTAGTTAGTTTTTAGTCTATTTTCATTAGTTTTTAGGAAAAAATTATATTTCTGGACTTTACTATGAGTTATGTGTTTTTCTGTAATTTCAGGTATTTTTCTGGCTGAAATTGAAGGAGCTGAGCAAAAATTTGATTCAGGCTGAAAAAGGACTGCTGATGCTGTTGGATTCTGACCTCCCTGCACTCAAAGTGGATTTTCTGGAGCTACAAAACTCTAAATGGCATGCTTCCAATTGCGTTGGAAAGTAGACATCCAGGGCTTTCTAGCAATATATAATAGTCCATACTTTGCAGAAGGATAGACGACGTAAACTGGCGTTCTACGCCAGTTCTCTGCCCAATTCTGGCGTCCAGCGCCAGAAAAGGATCAAAAGCTGGAGTTGAACGCCCAAACTGGCACAAAAACTGGCGTTCAACTCCACAAATGGCCTCTGCACGTGGATTGCTTAATTCTCAGCCCAGCACACACCTAGTGGGCCCCATAAGTGGATCTCTGCATCATCCATCATAGTTTACTCATATTTTGTAACCCTAGGCTACTAGTTTAGTATTTAAACAACTTTTAGAGACTTATTTGGTATCGCATGACATTTCAGATCTAAACTTTGTATTCTCTGACGGCATGAGTCTCTAAACCCCATTGTTGGGGGTGAGGAGCTCTGCTGTGTCTCGATGAATTAATGCAAGTATTTCTGTTTTCCATTCAAACACGCGTGTTCCTATCTAAGATGTTCATTCGCGCTTAACTGTGATGAAGGTGATGATCTGTGACATTCATCACCTTCCTCAAACCATGAACGTGTGCCTGACAGCCACCTCCGTTCTATATCCGATTGAATGAGTATCTCTGAGATCTCTTAATCAGAATCTCTGTGGTATAAGCTAGAACTGATGGCGGTATTCATGAGAATCCGGAAAGTCTAAACCTTGTCTGTGGTATTCCGAGTAGGATTCAAGAATTGAATGACTGTGACGAGCTTCAAACTCCTGAAGGCTGGGCGTTAGTAATAGACACAAAAGGATAGTAAATCCTATTCCAACCGGATCGAGAACCAACCGGTGATTAGCCGTGCTGTGACAGAGCGCGTGAGCGTAGTTTTCACTGGAAGGATGGAAGGTAGCCATTGACAACGGTGATCCACCAACACACAGCTTGCCATAGGAGGACGTGCGTGCGTGAATCAGAAGACAGAGGAAAGCAGAGATTCAGAAGACAAAGCATCTCCAAAACTCCAACATATTCTCCATTACTGCACAACAAGTAACCTTTAATTTATGCTCTCTTGGTTATTCATAATTCAACTGATAAACATAATTGACTTCCTGACTAAGATTTACAAGATAACCATAGATTGCTTCAAACCAACAATCTCCGTGGGATTCGACCCTTACTCACGTAAGGTATTACTTGGACGACCCAATGCACTTACTGGTCAGTGGTACGAGTTGTGAAAAGTGTAATTCA
>NC_029785.2:49966669-49967444 GCF_000816755.2 Arachis ipaensis | reverse complement strand
CATAGGAGGGCGTGCGTGCGTGAATCAGAAGACAGAGGAAAGCAGAGATTCAGAAGACAAAGCATCTCCAAAACTCCAACATATTCTCCATTACTGCACAACAAGTAACCTTTAATTTATGCTCTCTTGGTTATTCGCAATTCAACTAATAAACATAATTGACTTCCTGACTAAGATTTACAAGATAACCATAGATTGCTTCAAACCAACAATCTCCGTGGGATTCGACCCTTACTCACGTAAGGTATTACTTGGACGACCCAGTGCACTTGCTGGTTAGTGGTACGCGTTGTGAAAAGTGTGATTCACAATTCGTGCACCAAGTTTTTGGCGCCGTTGCCGGGGATTGTTCGTGTTTGAACAACTGACGGATTATTTGGTTGCTTAGATTAGGAAAATTTTTCTTTTTGGTTTAGAGTCTCTTATTATTGTTCTTGGTTAAAAATATCCTTCTTTAAAACAAGTGTTACATTTACTGCCCAGTTGGCTAGAGCATTAGTCTAAGCCCTTGGCAGTTGGGTACACTCTTTTTAAAATCTTTTTCATAAATAATATTTTCTCTATTAAATTTTGTGCCAAACTTTAAGTTTGGTGTTTTCTTGTTGATTTTTCAAAAAAAAAAAAAATTTTTTTTCGAAAATTTATTTTGGTTTTCTAAAAAAATTTTTTAAGTTTGGTGTTCCTTAGTGTTTTTCCCTTAAAAATTTTCGAAAACAAGGAGCATCAGATCTAAAAATTTTAAATCTTGTGCTATCTTATTGTTTTTCTCTCTCCT
>NC_029785.2:49925908-49966125 GCF_000816755.2 Arachis ipaensis | reverse complement strand
TGCAGCAAAGTTGCCAGTATTCTGGTCTTCCACAGGAAGAACCTACAGAGTTTCTGGCACAGTTTCTAGAGATTGCTGACACAGTACATGATAAAGAAATAGATCCGGATGTCTACAGACTATTACTGTTTCCATTTGCTGTAAAAGATCAAGCTAAGAGGTGGTTGAATAACCAACCTAAGGCCAGCATAAAGACATGGAAACAGCTGACAGAAAAATTCCTGAATCAGTACTTTCCCCCAAAACGGATAACACAACTAAGGCTGGACATCCAAGGCTTTAAACAAGGAGATAATGAATCCCTTTATGATACCTGGGAAAGATACAGAGAGATGCTACGAAAATGCCCCTCTGAAATGTTTTCAGAGTGGGTTCAGTTAGACATCTTCTATTATGGGCTTGCAGAAGGAGCTCAGATGTCTCTTGATTACTCAGCTGGTGGATCTATCCACATGAGAAAGACAATTGAAGAGGCTCAAGAGCTCATTGATACAGTTGCTAGGAATCAGCATCTGTACCTAAGCAGTGACCCTTCCATGAAAGAAGAGGTTAAGACAGCAACTGCTGAACTCAGTCCTGTAAAACAAGCTGCTGAATTCAATCAGCAATTGGACTTTCTAACAAAGCAGTTAGCATGAAAGAGAACTTGAGTCATAAGAAGGATTGGAGAGAAACAGAAAGAGTTCTCCTCACTGAAGAATGCAGTGCAGTCATTCTGAAAAGCTTTTATCTTGAAGGCAACATTGAGCAAGAATGCTCAAGGCTGAAGCTAGATTAAAAGCTCAGCAAAGTCCAGCTAAGGACATTAAAGAAGCGCTTGTTGGGAGGCAACCCAATTTTTATTTATTTTCATGGTTTTTCATATTTTATTAGGTTCATGATCATGTGGAGTCACAAAATAAATATTAAAAATTGAAAACGGAATCAAAAACAGTAGAAGAAAATTCACACCCTGGAGGAAGCACCTGTCTGGCGTTCAACGCCAGAATAGAGCATGGTTCAGGCGCTGAACGCCCAAAATGGGCAACATCCTGGTGCTGAACGCCCAGAACAAGCATGGTTCTGGCGTTCAACGCCAGAAATGGCTAGTAAATGGGCGTTGAACGCCCAAAATGGGCACCAACCTGGCACTGAACGCCCAGAGTTGTGTGCAAGGGCATTTTGCATGCCCAAATTGGTGCAGGGATGTAAATGACTTGACACCTCAAGATCTGTGGACCTCGCAGGATCATTTCAAGATCTGTGGACCCCACAGGATCCCCACCTTCCCTCCTCATAATCCTAGTTTTTTTTCTCACATCTTCTTCTTCATCTATTCCCTCTTCTTTTGCTCGAGGGCGAGCAACATTCTAAGTTTGGTGTGGTAAAACAATTATGTGAAGGATCTATAGCTCAGTGGTAGAACATGTGGCTGTAAATCAAGAGATACCTCAGGGGATGCACTTCCCTCCAGATAATTATTGGAAGCAACTGAGGATAGAAATACCAAAAATCACTAGGAATCAAGCCACAAAGGCAAGGAAGAGACATAAAAGAGCTCAAGAACATCATTGGTGCCTCAAGAAGGAAATGCCATCATCACTAAGGTGGACTCGTTCCTTGTTCTTACTTTCTCTGTTTTTCGTTTTCTCTATGTTAAGTGCTTATCTATGTTTGTGTCTTCATTACATGATCATTAGTAGTAATTAGTGTCTAGTTTGATTTTATCCCCAATTAAGTTATAGTCTATTTTTCTCATCATCAGCAAACATGAATAAAATAGTAGATCTTTTGAATAAGAGGCAATAAAATTTTGAGTTTTTAATAAGAAAAATTCTAATTAGTAACATGTGGTGGCAATGCTTTCTGTCTTCTGAATGAATGCTTGAACAGTGCTTATGTCTTTTGAATTTGTTGTTTAAGACTGTTAAATATGTTGGCTCTTGAAAGAATGATGAACATGAGACATGTTATTGATAATCTGAAAAATCATAAAAATGATTCTTGAAGCAAGAAAAAGCAGTAGAGGACAAAGCTTGCAGAAAAAAAATATATAGACGAAAAAAAAATAAATAAATAGAAAGAACAAGAAAAAGCAAGCAGAAAAAGCCAAAAGCTCTTAAAACCAAGAGGCAAGAGCAAAAAGCCAATAACCCTTAAAACCAAAAGGCAAGGGCAAATAAAAAGGATCCCAAGGCTTTGAGCATCAGTGGATAGGAGGGCCTAAAGGAATAAAATCCTGGTCTAAGCGGCTAAACCAAGCTGTCCCTAACCATGTGCTTGTGGCGTGTAGGTGTCAAGTGAAAACTTGAGACTGAGCGGTTAAAGTCAAGGTCCAAGGCAAAAAGAAGAGTGTGCTTAAGAACTCTGGACACCTCTAATTGGAAAGTAGACATCCAGGGCTTTCCAGAAATATATAATAGTCCATACTTTGCACAAGGATAGACGACGTAAACTGGCATTCTACGCCAGTTCTCTGCCCAATTCTGGCGTCCAGCGCCAGAAAAGGATCAAAAGCTGGAGTTGAACGCCCAAACTGGCACAAAAACTGGCGTTCAACTCCACAAATGGCCTCTGCACATGGATTGCTTAATTCTCAGCCCAGCACACACCTAGTGGGCCCCAGAAGTGGATCTCTGCATCATCCATCATAGTTTACTCATATTTTGTAACCCTAGGCTACTAGTTTAGTATTTAAACAATTTTTAGAGACTTATTTTGTACCTCATGACATTTTAGATTGATCCACCAACACACAGCTTGCCATAGGAGGACGTGCGTGTGTGAATCAGAAGACAGAGGAAAGCAGAGATTCAGAAGACAAAGCATCTCCAAAACTCCAACATATTCTCCATTACTACACAACAAGTAACCTTTAATTTATGCTCTCTTGGTTATTCACAATTCAACTAATAAACATAATTGACTTCCTGACTAAGATTTACAAGATAACCATAGATTGCTTCAAACCAACAATCTCCGTGGGATTCGACCCTTACTCACGTAGGGTATTACTTGGACGACCCAGTGCACTTGCTGGTTAGTGGTACGCGTTGTGAAAAGTGTGATTCACAATTCGTGCACCACTTGCATGTTCAAATTTAATACTTTCAATAACATATTTACCATGTATACTAAGTGTTTGTGAAAAAGCCCGTATGGCATTGTGCATTTTTAATTCTTCTATCCTTCTACTCTAATGCCTGTTTTTCACAAAACTCTTTCAATATTTTATTAATTAAATATAATTATCAATACAAACGTGATGGTTAGTTTGTTACATTTGATAATAAAATTAAGAAATTAATGCTTGATCTATGCTACTCATGCCTTTGCGAGCATGCCAATAAACATCTTGCATCTAATTGTCTTAATTTATCATGCTATATTTCCATTGATGTCCTGATCACATGTAGTCGCGACCATGTGTTAACGACATCCTTCTTTACCTTGTCATTGATTATCACTTGTACTGTCCTCCTCCTTACTTTAACCCTTGGCTTTACATGTTACTTTCCTTTTCCTTTTTCAGGATGGCCACCAAGAAGAGTAAAGAGAAAGCTGCTCCCAAACCACAGGCAAGGAGAGGAACAAAAAGAGCGTTAGCTGCAGAACCATCCTCAACATCAGTCAAGACATCCACAAAAAGAGTCAAGAGGATCATCAAGGTCGATGAAACAGAGAAATCCTTTCTAGCAAAGGACGCTACGTGGTTCACTAACCGCTACTGTGAGTAGATGTTCCCCATCCTGGCTGAGCAGAACTATAACAATGAGCACCTACTCATCCTCCCTACCCACATTGTTGAGTTTGTAGAGCCCCGCATTGAGCACAGACAATGAGGATTCTTACGGAGACAGCCACGGTAGGTTAACCTTTTATGGGTAATTGAATTCTACTCTAATTTTCACATGCCAACCCTGTAGTCTGTCTATGTCCGTCAGAAGTAAGTCCCTATTTCCGAAGAGACCATTCAGTGAGCTTTAGATCTCCCCCCTGCTCCAGATGGATTGGACGCATACCAAGAAGCCTTTTTCAAATGCCAGATATACCATTTTGACTGGGACGCCGTCCTCAGAGTTATCACACAACCTGGCAGCAGATGGATATATGGATACCATCGATCCCGATCTAAGGGAATATTGGCTTCAGCACTTACCTTGGAGGCTCGAGTGTGGGTATAGATTATGTCCCACTACGTCTTTCCGAGCACGCACGAGTCCTTCTTCACTACAGATATGGCTGTTCTCCTCTGGTGTATCCTTACAGACCAGCCTCTCAACTTACCAAGACACCTCCGGCACGCTCTGGGACACGTCCAGATTGCTGGCAACCTACCCTTTCCCGCCTTGGTTTCAGATCTAGTCTTGGCAGCCGGAGTCTCCTACATAGCTGGGGACACCAAGACCACACTTCCACGGGATGATCAGATTGTCCCCAACAGGAAGTACATCAGACCTCCAACAGTCACTACCAGTCGGACCACAGACCCGGCCGGAGATATTCCTTCTCCTTCCACATCACAAGCACCTTCAACAAATCAGTTGCTCTTACAAATACTTCAGAGGTTGGACCGGCTTGACCGACAGACAAAGCAAATGGAGCGCCGTAATAATCGCCAATTTACATACCTCAAGGAGCTGATTGTTGGCAACCATCCACCTGAAGAAGAATTAGACACTCCGGACTCCACCTCACCTACCAGCACTGAGAGCCATGACAATCCCAATAGTGGAGATGCTGTTACAAGCCCCCCTTAGTTCCTAACTGATGGCACCGAGGATGGTGCCAAGCTTTAAGTGTGGAGAGGTCGCTCAGTACCTGACTTTCGGAGGTAATCTCTTTTTCTTAACACCAATAGGTTATTTTTCTTTTGTTAGATAGAATAGATTGCATAATAATAATTGTTTGCATGTATGTTTGCTTGGCTAAAGTAATAAATTTCTTTTCAAGACTTTATTTTATAATATTTCACTAATTTAAATTAAAATATTTTTAAATTAACTTGTTTGAAGACTGTAAATTGGAACATGAATTATAGCTAAGAACACACAACCCAGGGAAATTTTTGAGCCTAATTGTATAGTTACGTTATCTAACCATGATATTTTATTCTTGTGTGTTTATAATTGTAATCTTTACTTTGTTCTTTTTCTATATGTCCAATGTTTAGTGTGTTTATATGCATGCATATGATTGAGGCCATTATTTTATTAGCTCACTTATCCCAAATAGCCTACCCTTTTAATTACCTTTGTTAGCCACCTTGAACCTTTTTTTATCCCCATTTATTCTACATTTTACCACATCACTAGCCTTAAGCGGAAAAATAATTGACTACCCCAATTGAATCTTTGATTAGCTTAAGATAGAGATTGTGTATCAACTAAGTATGGGGAAACTGTGGGAATATGGGTTAATAGGGAATGTGTTATGATAAAATATTAGGAATTTGGGTAACTACTCATGTGAGACCAGAAAAATTAAAATTCCATGTGCATTGACATGTTATGTCTATTTAAAAAAAATCCAAAAATATCCAAATAAATAAATAAATAAATAAGGGGACAAAATTACCCCAATGTTAAGCTAATGAAAAAAATCAATGCATATGTGATACTAAATTAAAAGAAAAGTTGATGCATGAGTATGAGATGCAAAAATGGAAATTTTGGGTAGCTAGGCATGATTTAAGAAGTATATAGAGTGTGTATAGGTGAGAGCTTAGGTTAGTCAATGATTCAATTTATAGCTCACTTAGCCATATATATACCCTGACCTTTACTTTAGCCCCATTATAACCTTGAAAAGACCTCATGATGTTTGCATTGATATATTAAATATTTGTTGATTGGTTAGGTGAAGAACAAAATTTAGAAAGCATGACTAGAGAAGAGTAGAGTAATTACCCTATACACTTGAGTGATTAGAGTGCACATACACTACCAGTGAGGGTTCAATGCTTAATTCTATGTTCCCTGCTTTCATGAGCTGTCTACTTACAAGTCTACTTGTATTTACTATATGATTTAAATTAGTGATATCTGATTTATATTTTTCTGGAAGAACTTATTTACTTTTAACCAAGTAGACAGAATCATCTTAGCATATAGTTGCATTTATAGGTTGCATTTCATGAGTCTTACTTTTCCCCATTTATTCTTTATATCTCCTTGAGCTTAGCATGAGGACATGCTAATGTTTAAGTGTGGGGAGTTTGATAAACCACTATTTTATGATTTATCTTGTGCTCAATTGAGTGGTTTCATCAAGTCTTTGTACACTTATTCATACGAATTGCATGGTTTAACAATTCCTTCCTAGTTTTGTTTTATGGTTGAAAAACTTGCTTCCTAAGCCTTTAATTTGTCTATTTTAATCCCTCTTTATACCATTCGATGTCGTGATCTGTGTGTTCAGTGTTTTCAAGCCTTATAGGACAGGAATGGCTTTGAGGATTGAGAGGAAGCTTGCAAAAATGAAAGGAGCACAAGAAATAAAGGAGATAACCAGCGAGCATCGACGCGCACGCATGGATCACGCGTGCGCGTGATTTGAAGATTTGTACAGTGATGCGCGCGCGTACCTGACGCGTGCGTGTGGATTGGAGTTTTGCACGACGACGCGTGCGCATGCCTGACGCGTACGTGTGAAACACGAAGATGACCAGCGACGTGTACACGTGACTGACGCGTACGCATAACATGCGCGATCTGCAAAAATCACAGAAAATGCTGGGGGCGATTTTGGGCCGAGTTTTGACCCAGTTTTCGGCCCAGAAACACAGACTAGAGCCAGGGGACATGCAGAAACTCAACACACATTCTCATTAGCATAGTTTTAGATTTTTAGATTGGAATCATAGAGAGAAATTACTCTTCCTCTAGATTTTCTTTTACATTCACATATTTATAGTTTATGCTTTGCTTTGGATATTGAGAAGAGTCATTACCTCCGTTGAAGTTATTATTCTAGTTTGTTTTCTTATTCCCTTACTCTTCCATATCCTTAATCTTCGTTCTGGGTTACAATTGGATTTTTTTAGAATTTATTAATACAAAGGATTACTTTTACTTTTAATTGATTTTTAGTTATTGTCTATCATGTCTTCCTTTTATTCCCTTTTTAATTCTGTGCAAATAATTTTCATGTCAATGGAGTAGACTCCCAACTTGACTTGGGGGTTGATTAAATGGAGACCCTAGAGTTAGAATGCTCAAGTGATTAGTTAAATTGGAAGTTGGCTAATTCTCTATTTACTAATGCTAGACCTTCCCAAGGGAGAGGACTAGGATTTACGAATAAGAGTTAGCTCAATCACTTGACTTTCCTTTATTTAGTAAGGGTTAACTAAGTGAAAACAACAACCTCTTTATACTACACTTGAGAGAATTCCAACAAGAAAAAAACTTCCAATTAATCATTCCCCCAGTCAAGGCTTTTTATTTTTGAATATATAAATCTCTTTTAATTTTTATTGCGATAATTTACAATTATTTATCTTCTGTCATCCAACTCTCAAAATTTCTCGGAAAACTCCTGATTAATAAGATAGCACCCTTTTGTCAACTCGTTGGGAGACGACCTGAGATTCATACTCCCAGTAGTTTTATTCTAATTTTTGTGACAACCTTTCTAAATTGATAAATGAATTTTTACTGGTTAAGAACTGTACTTACAATGCTGTTCTTATATTATAAATTCTTAATCAGCTAATTTTCGCCACCATCATTACACATATACATATTTTATTAATAATTATAAACGTTCTTATATAGTCTTAGTTAATTAGTTTACAAAAATTAAGAGAGTATATCCAGATTTATATATCATACCTAATAAGCTAGATCAAGATACTGTATGTATTTTTTAGATATATTCAAATAACTTATATGTGGTTTATAAGGATATGGGCTATTTTCGAAGGAATTATACGGTATCTTGATTTTGATTTTAGGGTATTTGTATTTTGAATTTTCGTCATAGTAGTGTTACCGAGCAGCTTCTCCTCGCCGAGCAACAGCATCCCGAGCTCTCTCATGCTACTGGTTTAATTTATTTCTACTTGTTCAATTTATTTCTGAGTTTCTGCCTTGTTGGGCTTAGGAATTTTGTTAATAGTTGAATTGAATAATTCTGTTGAAGATAGAACAATTTTATTTGTTCAATTTATTTTTGAGTTGTTACCTTGCTGGATTTAAAAATTTTGTTAATACTGTCTTATTCAGCCTTGCTGATTTCGTTAATAGTTGAATTGAATGATTTTGTTATAGAATGTTTAAAAAAACATGAAAAAACTATTTTTTAACTATTTCTAAAGTTGTAATTTTGTGTTCTCTTTTTTCTGTTATTAGTTGCAGTTGCTTAATTATGAATTTTAAAATCTAAGAAATATGTCATCTTCTTATGGCTTGCATAGCTTTAATTTGTTCTCACTTTTTGGTAGAAATTGAAAAAAATACGTTCTTATTTGAAATCAAACTTGCCTAAGTATAGAACTCATCATTCACAATCTTATTTAATGCATATATAACATCAAGGTTATAGAAAGAAAAGGAACGAGAGAACCTATCAAAGCAAAGTAGAAACAAGATGAATGCAATGTGTGTAGAGAAAAAATAATAGAAAAATAATAAAGAACCCATTTGAGAAGAATATAATGTTGATGACAATATATATTATGATAAGAAAAGAACAGAGATTATGACTTGTGACAATATTTTAGATTTTTTGTTATTTGAACTTGTAACAATTTTTGTGTGTTTCAATGGATGGATTTAGAGTCTTGATTTTCTTTTAGTTAGGCAATTTAATTAGTAAGTTATGTGTTTCTTGTTGTATACAACAACATTATATATTATTATATTATGACAGTAGAAGAACTAACCTACTAAATAAGTGAAAACCAAGGAGTTATATGAAATTAGCTACTATATATATACTAGTTTTGATTAGAAGATTTTATTGGCTTTATATTTTTCTACCAACATATATTATTCAAGGATGTTATCACCAATGAAAAATTTGTTTGGGCTCCTAAGACGTTACCTAATGGTATAGAAAAGATGGTGATAGATATCAACCATATTTTGTGGAAGGTTATATTGGTATAGAAAAAAGTTCTAGAGACAGTGAAGAAGGTATAAGTATTAATGTGGGAGTTAGTATTGAATTTTAACACATAAATCTTAGTTCTTCTAAAAAAAATATTAGTCAGAAGAGTACTAAGAAAATAAAGAGAGACGTGATTTTTGAAATAACAAAAAAAAAAATTTAAAGCCCTTGTCCCAAAATAAATTGTAGATGCAATAAGTAGAATTGCTTTTGCATATAAATTATGCTTAATCATTGTGTCTACATTTGTAGTACCTGCTGTATCTATTAAAAAAAAATAATGGCTAAGATTCAAAAGATAAAAACTATTATTAGTGATCTCGATTTTCATAATCATTGTTGTCACCTAATGATGTTTAAGCCTGTTAAAAAAATTGTCCTTAAAAAAATATGAGCAAAGATGGTTGGATTGGCTTAAATGTATAACTTATAGATCACTATTATTCATGTAAAACTAATTAACTTATTATTGTACTCTGTTTTAATATTTGGCCATAAATTTCTTGTTATGCTAAGTTAAAACAACAGAAAAAATTTGTATGATGTTTATGTATTATTGTCTTATAAGATATTATTTATCATACTTAATTATTGTTCTTATTATATATTATTTATTCTTTACTTTATATTGTTATAATTTGGAATGAACATATAACATTTTTTTGAAAATACTAGAAAAGAATAAAATGAAGAATCAAAATTACTTTTGATTATAGAAGAATATATAGATGATATTGACAATATTATAGCATTGATTGGTCAATATGCAGTCAATTATTTATATAAAGAATTATGTAGAACTAGTGAATAAACAAGTCATTCATGGATGAAAGAAATTCTATATGGGCATATGGCCATGACATTTGTTGTTATGAAATGTTTCGGATGAATAAATCTTTTTTTTCAATTTTGTGTTGAATTGGTTAAATATGGCCTAAACTACACAAAGCATATGGGAGTTTAGGAGACGGTTGCAATGTTCTTAATCACGGTTTGTCATGAAATAGATAATAAGATTATACAAAAAAAAATGTTTCAACACTCTAAAGAGATAGTAAACAGGTATTTTCATGAGATATTGGTTGTTTGTTTGAGGTTGTATATTAAATATATTAAGTCATTTGATCTGAGGTTTAAAATGTTCGTAGAAAAATAAAAAATAACCAATGATATCGGTCATTTTTAAAAATGTTATAGGTGTAAGAACCAGAAATAATTAACGATTAATTAACATAAAATAATAATAAATTAATTGAACAAAATAGGTTTCAAAAATATAGAATATTAATTAGAAAATATAAATATGATATTTGGACTCAATAGATTTTTCTGAGTTGGAGAATATAATTTTCTGCGAAAAACCGCACAAGAACACGAACCGGTAAATTAATTGGCAGTACCGGTTTAAATCTGTCCGGTACTGTATTAGAGCAGTAAAAAAATTGTTGAAAAACTTAGAAAAATAATTAAAGTTGAAAACTGGGCACTAATTTTAAAGGTTTGGCCCGAAATTAGACCAAACGGGCCAAAAACGCTAACGGGATGGACCGGGTGTAACACCCCAATTATCCTTAGCCTTACCTCATGCCGTAAAGCAAAGGTTAATTAGAGGTCACGATAAGTCTAAGGCTTATACAATAATATATATAGAAAGAGATAATAATTCTAGAAGCCCGATGAAGGAGTAGAGCTCAAAGTCGCATAAAGCGGAATTACAAAATGCGTAGCGTTCACACCCGATAACTAAACGCGTAGGCACGGACAGATCAAAACATAATATATATAAAACTTTGTAGATAGCTCCAGGATACACAAGATAATAATTGAATTAATAATATTTTTATATAAGTATGAAATACCAAAAAGAGGATTAGTCACAACCTGCGGAGTTTAGGTCGGCTAGTCAAACTGAACACAACAGAGTTTTGGAAGTTTAAAACAGCTTGTACAACTTATCACTCAAATCAAGCCTCTAAGGCCATAAAGTTTAAAATAAAGAGATGAGAGAATACTATAACAAAAGTAAAGTAAAATAAGGCAAATGAAAGACCATCCTCCGCTCTGTCACCATATTAACTCACCGAGGTGGGTTGCGACGTGCATCTGAAAAGCAACAATAATATATAGTATGAAAACCGGAGATTCTCAGTATGGTAACAATGCCCAATATATAAGATGTAAGGTTCCGGGACGCCAAAGGCAATCCTAGAACTTCATACCGATATAGATATTCAAGCTTAACAAAAATAAATAAATTAAACCATAAACCATAACAGGGTTATCTAAACTTAGGGGATTTCTAACTAATACTAGTCACACCGCTATATCCCACATCCTTCGTTAACCTAACCTCTGTGCAATCCCATCACCACCACCTCCCTATCCTCCTCAACGTCAGTAAAACACATTTAATGCAACCAAGTAAAACACAAGTAATATACATATACAACAAGTAATTCAACTAGCATTTAGGCATGTTATTCAAATAGGCATAACTCAAGTAATCAAAGCAAGCAAGCATATAGAAGATGCATATGATGAATGTCTATCCTATTTGGCTCGTGATATCACTTGTTGGTTCAAAATTCCAACCTGACACATCCCCTGGATGTTGCCTTTCTGGTACGACCAGGGTTATAGTGCCCTACTCACTATTACCTTATCTTGCGCCCCGCGAGTTATAGTGCCCGGCACACTCTTCTGCCACAACCCTCACATCTGAACGTAGGCGGGAGACTGCCTCAGCCTCTACGCCGGCACTGTTACCTCATACAAGCGGGAGACTGCCACAGCCCTTGCCAAAGGCTCATAGCGACTTTTCAAATCAATGCATGTCGCGTGAGTGGGAGACTGCCACAGCCTTCACATCTGAACATAGGCGGGAGACTACCAGAGTCACTACGACGGAGAACAATGCATGTCACAATCACATAATCAATCTCAGAGGCCACTGCTCATAGCACACCTCCGTTCATACTCATTCTATTAACCATAGTCATTCATTTTCAAGTTCCCCTCTCATAATCCATTATAGTTCCTCAAATACGACTTCATCATTCTAAATCTCGAAGTCTTGTCAAAGAAATACCTCACCATACCACATTCATTACTCTCATCCCCAAACCTTTCAAAGCCTAAGCCATCGTCTTCTAAAACCCATATATAAATCTATTAATCTCAAACGTAAACCCCTCTATACTAGTCTTAGGGCCTAATTACTATCCACTAGTCTTAAGGAAAATTTAAAGAAGTTTGGAAAGCTAGAGAATCCTTAAAAAGGAAGAAAAACACATTTTCAGCAAAGCAGGGGTCACGCGTATGCATAAGCCACGCGTACGTGTGGGAGTGCAATATGGAAAGGTCACGCGTACGCGTGTGGGTGCATTTTCCTTTGCTCGCATACGCATGCACCTTGCTCATGTACACGAGATAGCAAACCCGAAAGGGTTGGTCGTGTCGCGTGCAGGTGGTCACGTACGTATGCTGCATCAGACCCAGAAATTAAATGCTACAGAATTTTAATTTTTAAACGCTAAATTTTAAACGATCATAACTTCCTCTACAAAACTCCGTTTTCTACAAACTTTATATCAATTTAAAGGTCTTAAAACTATCTTTAATTTAAAATAATACCCAATCAATTTTGAAAATCAAGGCACAAGTTATAATTTGCCAATGTTCATCAAAAATAGGTTTTTACCAAATTTCAGAGGGTTCTCTATTTTTCCAAAACTCAAAATCAAACCAAAACATTTACAACCATAATTCATTACCAAAATACTACCACATATTTACCATTATTCCTCGATCATACCCCAAACATTTTCACACCTAATCACTCAATTCATTCTCAATCCAAAAACTCCTCAATATGTTACCAAACCTCATACTCCTCATCATACAACAACACCACCACTACACACTACAAGTTTTCATCATCATTAAACATCAACCATCAATAATAACCATCATAATTCATCAAAATCATTATAATCATAAACAACACTATTACTCATCATTTAATTATCAAAATGCATATATCACACGTTACCACACTCTATATCATCCTCTTCATCATCAATCCTATCTTAGGGTCAACTGGCCTAATTGTCCAGAAATATTACATATTACATAAAGGAAACAAACCATACCTTGGCCAATTCCCAAAATGTACAAAACACCAAAACGAAGCCACCAAGTTCAATCCAAAGCCTCAAACTAACTCCAACAAACACCAAAACTCAATCTAACATCACATAACATACAAACATCAAACCTAGGGTTCACAAAAATAACTAAACACAAGGGTTTAGTAAAACCTTACCTTACCCAACGAGATTAGGGGCAAAACCCAACCATAATGCAATGCTAGATCACCCCTAAACAAACAAAATCACAAAATCTATTCAAAAACCAAACCCAAAAACGCAAAAAATGCTAGGGCTGGAAACTGGAGCGTGATTTTAGAGATATTACCTACAAAATTTAGCTAGAAATAACGGGCTCGGTGAGAGCGATGCGTGGCCGAAAATGGCTCATAAATTAGAGCTCGGTAACTCAATTTATGATCAAAACAAGGTTTGGGTGAATAGTGAAACCCCAAACCCCATCTCTTCTCTCTTCTCACCGTCCCTCTCTCCCTCTTTTCTGAAAAATGAGGCTGAATGCCAGCACCCGGTTTTCAATTTCAACTTATTTTTATCCTTTCAAAATAATAAATTCAATTTTTTAAAACTTATTTTCTTAAAACACGGTACTAGACAGTCTAGAGCCAGTATTGCCGGCTTAAACACCGGTACACATTTTTGCAAAAATTTTTCGCAACCAATACATTTTCCAACTCAGAAAAATTCATTGAAATCAAATTTTACCTTTTTATTTTTAAACTATTATTTCTATATTTTCAAGCCTATTTCGGGCAATTAAATTATTATTTTATTAAAGCAGTTAAGCCAGTTCTTACACTGGGCCTAAGCTGGGCTCAAGCCCAACATATAAATACACTTAAATGAGCCCATTTCAGCCACTTCCCACCTCATAACATAAACCCAACAGCAGCTGCAAGTGAGAAGAGAGGAGAAGAGAAAATACTATTTATCTTCCACTTCCAATGGCCATAACTTGAGTTACAGTGCTTCGATTCGCGTGCCATCAGTGGCTACGTGAAACTCTCGCCGAGCCCGTTAGTTTCATCTAACTTTTGTAGGTAAGATTTTGAGATTTTCTCTCCTTCCTGCAGCCCTAAGAAATTTGAAAATGTGGGTGTTGGTTTTAAGTGAATTTTTATTTTTGATTGGTTAGGTGGTACTTAAGGTTGGGATATTGGTGGTTTATGCCCCAAACATCATCGGAGAAGTTAAGGAAAATATTTACCTTGTAAATTATGATTTTGATGAATCCTAGGTATTGATTGGTAATATATTATGTATGTCTAGCTTGAGTTGTGAATTTTTGGAGCTTTGGATTAATTGTTGGTGATTGGGGGCTTAGTTTGGGCTCAGTTTCGGTGATTGGTGCATATTGGAAATTGGCCAAGATATGGTTTTGGTTTTCTCTATGTAATATATAATATTTCTAGACACTTAGGCTAGTGAACTCTAGGATAGGATTGAATTAATTACTGGAAATTGTTGAATTTCATAATGTATGATGGTGTTGTTGATTATGATGAATTATGATGTTGAACTTTGAAGATGTTGTTGATTGTTGAAATAGAGGTTGAAATTGATGATTTTGAGTGTTGTTAATGGTTGTGAAGCTTATTGATATTAATGAATATTGGAAATGGTGATATAATGCATTGTGTGGATTAATTGTGAATTGGAGGAAGGTAAATGAGTATTTTTGGATGAAATTATTGGAATTGCATGTCAATAGGTTATGGAATAAATTGGAAGGTATATAGACATCATCTAGGCCTATTGGAACTATTTTAGATGTAGGATATTTGGTCTTGGTTGTGAATTTTGGAAGTTGAAAACCTTGTTAACTTTTGGTAAAAACCAATTTTTTAGTGAATTTTGACGGATCATAATTTAAGCCTCAGTTTTCAAAAATTATTAAAATTTATTTTAAATAAAAGTTTATTTAAAGATCTTTATATTGATATAAAGTTTGATGAAAATGGATTTCTGTAGAGGAAGTTATGACTATTTGAAGTTTGGTGCCAAAAACTGAATTCTGCAACTTTGAAATTTTTTTGAGTCTGGTGAGAGTCGCGTACACGACACAGTGCATACGACGCGACCAAACCATTTGGGTTGGACATCTCACGTACGCAAGGCACTTGATGGATACGTGAACTATCAAAAATGCAACATTTGCGTATGCAAACTTTAACACGCGACGCGAGCATCCCATTCAGGTTAGGCATCTCGCGTACGCGAGCAGGGGGTTGCGTACGCGACCACCCTTTTTCAACAGCATGTGTACGCGAGGCAGGGGCTTACGTACGTGAGACCCCTATTTTGCTGAAACATGATTTTTCTCTGTTTTCAAAAATTCTCCTACTTTCTAAAATTCTTTCTGATGACAAGTCATCTTATACTAGTTTTACAAGCATTTTTCACTAGTTTTATTAGGTTTTATGCACTTTCTTGCACCTCAAGTAAGTAATTAGAGTTGATTTTCATGGTTATCTTGAAACAATCCAACACCATGTATCCTGCACAAAATCATAGGTTTTATGCTAGAATTAATTAATTTTATAAACAATGCAAAGATCTAGTGATTTTGGTGGAGCTTTGATTAGTTGTTTGGTTGCTTGTAGGTGAAGAAATGGTGGAAAGAGAAAATTTTGGCATACTTTTGAAGTTTGGGCATGCTTTGGACCTTAGGCCATGCTTTGAAAAGCGTGGCTCATGAACATAGAGCGTGGCGCATCAAAAACACAAGGAGTAGCACTCAAAAACTCAAGCATAGCGATCTCTTTTGTTCACTTTTGCGTGAAGCAACAAGCCCAGGGAGGAGAGCTCACACAAAGCACACACCAAGGGCTAGGGGTAGTGCTCAAAACTTTGAGCGTAGCGCTCCATCTTCTTCCCTTTTTCGTGCCTTCTTGGCAAGGAAGCAAGGCACAAGGCCAAGCAAAACAAGGAAGCACAATGCGCTGGCCAAGGTTCGAAGAGGGGAACCAAGCACGGACCAAGAATGGCACTAAAAAATGTGAGCGTAGCGCTCTCTTTTGTTCACTCTTTCGTGCGTCCAAGCCAAGCAAGTATGCACAAGGCTGGACAAGGAGGGAGTGCTCAAAACTTTGAGCGTAGCGCTCCATTCTCTTCACTTTTTCGTGACCCTTTGGCTAGGGAAACAAGGCACAACAAGCAAACCAAAAGTATAGCGCTCAAAGAGTGAGCAGAGCGCTCAAAATGTGAGCGCTATGGCTAGAGAGGAGGCACACCAATTTGACAAGGCCAAGATAGATTGCTATGCTAAAAAAATCAAGCGGAGCACTTCCCTGGGAGGTTCCCACACACCAAACCAACTTTAACCAAAGCCAAACCGGACCCATGCCTCCACTTCAATTGAACCAAAGCCAAATCGGACCCATCCTTCTTCAAACCCATTTCTCATTAAAGGCCAACTTTGAAAAGCCCACTCCAAGCTTTGAAGACCAAAATAGAAAGTGTATATATAGGAGTTAATTTGATTTGAAAAGGACCTTTGGCTGAATTTTTAGTTTTACCTTTAGCTCATTTTAGTTTTTCACTTTTAATTTTCAATTGTTTTGAATTTGGGATTTGGGGAATTTAGATATGCGTTTTTCTTTCTGTTTTCATTTTCATTCTTCTGCAATTTCTACTTTTCTGTTTTGGATCTTGAATTGAGATTGAAGAGCTCCATTGATTCTAATTCTGAAAATCATCTTTCACTTCTCTTCTCAATTGATTTAAGGATTGGATCTTAATCCTCTCTTCTATTTTTATCTTCATTTTCTTCTGCAATTTCTTTTCTATTTGATCAAGGGAGTAATTGAGATCTAGATCTGATTGCTAATCTCATTATTCTTCTTCGATCTTCAATTTCTCTTTTAGAATTTCACAATTGTTTTAAGTTTTCTTGCTAATTTGTTTTTTCAATCAAGTTTACATTTCTGTTCTTGCTACTGAGATCTAGATTTGAATTCTTGCATCTCATAGCTCTCTGATTTACTTTAATTTGCAATTTCTTGTTCAATTCCAAATCCCAGCATCCAAATCCTTTTACTCTTCAAACAATTTACATTTCTCAGCAATTTAGATTCAGTAAATTTACATTTCTTTCACTTTAAATTTCAGCTATTTACCTTTCTTGCAATTTAAGTTTCAGTTCATTTACTTTCTTGCACTCTAAGTTTCATGTAATTTAATCTTTATGCATCTTTAAATTCAGTCAATTTATCTTCTGCACTCTATTTTTCTGCTCAATTTATATTCTGTTCTTCTATTTACTTGTAATTTAGCTTCTGTTAATCAAAATCACTCAAATCATCAACTGTTCGCTTAACTAAATTCATCACCTAACTAAAATTTCTCAATCCATCAATCCATGTGGGATCGACCTCACTCTTGTGAGTAATTACTACTTAATGCGATCCGGTTCACTTGCTAGTGAGTTTTGGTGTGGAATCTGATTTTCACGCCATCAAGTTTTTGGCGTCGTTGCTGGGGATTGATTTAGATTGACAATGATTAAGTAAGGTGATAGTCTAGATTAAGCATTTTCTTTTTCTTTTTACTAAGCACACTAACTGTTTGAATTTTTGCTTAAGCTAACACTAACTCACTCTAGCAGTAGAGTGTTGCATCTTGTTTTCTGGTTTTGTGTTTATGTCAGGAGGAAGAAGAGGTGAATCCACATCTCTTAACTTGGACGAGAGAACCCTTCGAAGATTGAGAAGAGAAGCCAGAGGGAAAGAAGTTATCGGTGAAGAGGAATTAGAGTAGGAAGAGCAAGCAATGGATGATAACATTCCAGATCACACTAAGGGTGTGGCCAATAACCACGATCAACCTCAAAGAAGAGTTCTAGCCTCATATACTATTCCCAACCCAAAGCATTGTGGGAGTAGCATCCTAACCCCCAATATCAACACCAAAAACTTTGAACTCAAGCCTCAATTGATCACCCTGGTTTAAAACAACTGTCAATATGGAGGAAGTGCTTCTGAGGATCCAAACCAGCATCTATTTGTATTCTTGAGAATTTGTGACACTATCAAAATAAATGGAGTCAATCCTGATATCTATAAACTTCTTTTATTCCCATTTTTGCTGAGAGATAAAGCCACACATTGGCTGGAAACCTTCCCTAAGGAAAGCATTACCAGCTGGGATGATTTGGTTAGCAAATTCTTAGCCAAATTCTATCCACCTCAAAGAGTCATCAAATTAAAAACTGATGTGCAAACTTTCAGACAGCAAGAAGGAGAGTTATTATATGAGACTTGGGAGAGGTACAAGGCTCTGATTAGAAGATGTCCAGAGGGAATGTTCAGTGAATGGGTTGAGCTGCAGAATTTCTATGAAGGCTTATCCTTACCTTTAAGGAAAGCTTTGGATTATTCCTCAGGAGGATCTTTGCAAATGATGAAGACTGCTCAAGAGGCACATGATCTCATCAACATGGTGGCCAACAATGAGTATTTTTATTATTCTGAGAGGCAAGCAGCTCCAAAGAAGGGAGTATTTGAGCTTGAAGAAGTTGACACTATACTGGCTCAGAACAAGCTCATGCACCAGCAACTCCAACAACAAATTGAAACAATATCAAAGAGGATAGATGGATTGCAACTTGCAGCAGTGAGCACAACCAACCAACCATCTGTGGTTTGGGGACAGCAAGAGGAAAATTATGAGGAGCAACAGCCTAAACAAGTGCAATACATGCATAATCAGAGTTCTGGATCAAATGACTTCCATGGAGACACCTACAATTCATCTTGGAGAAATCACCCCAATCTGAAATGGGGAGAAAACCAAAACCCGCAACCTTGGCAAAGAAATTCAAAACCAAATAATTCCAGAAACACAAACCATCAAAACCATCAAAACACTAACCAAAATCTATACAGAAAACCACAAAATAATCAACCCTAATCCAACTACTATCCACCCAATATTTCATCCACTAACCAAAGCAACTATCATTCATCCTCAACATCCCATAATTAACCACAACCACTTCAGGAATCTCAAAGGATCTCCAACTTGAAAATATTGATGGAGAAGATGATGAAGCACCAAGAATTGGCCAGCAAGAACCATGAAGCTTCAATGAGGAACTTGGAAAGGCAGATTGGCCAATTATCAAAGCAAGCAGTGACTGAGAGGCCAACCAATGCATTTCCAAGTGACACCATTCCCAACCCCAAGGAAGAATGCAAAGCCATTCAACTAAGGAGTGGAAGAACCTTGGTAAATGACAAGAGGCCAGCTGAGAAAGAAACCAACAAGAAGCCAATAGAGGATGACAAGGCCAGCAGCAGCAAAGAGCCGGTGACAGTTGAAGAAGAGAACCAAGAGAAGCTTAAGGAGAAAGAGGAGTCACAAGCTTCAAAGAAAGGAAAGGAGGTCATGGATGAACAGTCACAAGAACAAAGGACAATGGTGAAGACATATACTCCTTCCATTCCATATCCCCAAAGGTTTAACAAAGAGCTAAGAGACCAATAGTTCCCTAAGTTCCTGGAAGTGTTTAAGAAGCTGGTGATCAACATCCCACTTGCTGAAGCTCTAGAACAAATGCCTTTATATGAAAAATTCCTCAAAGAGCTCATCAACAAGAAAAGGAGTTAGAATGAGAAAGAGACGGTGATCCTGACATAGAAATGCAGTACATTGGTCCAAGAAGGCATTCCACCAAAGCTCAAAGACCCTGGGAGTTTCTACTTGCCTTGTACCATTGGTAACACAGCCATTGACAAAGCACTGTGTGATTTGGGCTCTAGTATCAACCTCATGCCTCTGTCTATCATGAGGAGGCTAGCCATAGAAGAAGTAAAGCCTACACAAATATCATTAGAGCTAGTGGATAGATCTTTGGTAATTCCTAAAGGGGTGATTGAAAATCTCTTGGTTAGAGTGGGAAAATTCATCTTTCCTACAGATTTTGTAATCCTAGACTTAGGAGAAGAGGAGAATGACTCTCTGATATTAGGAAGACCTTTCCTGGCCACAACAAGGGCCATTATTGATGTGGAACAAGGAAAATTAACTCTAAGAGAAAATAATGAGAAGATCACTTTGAATGTCTTCCAAGAAATGCAGCCTACTGATAAAGAAAAAAGCTGCATGAAGGTTAAAGAGGAAGATATACACTAGAAAGAAAAATCCAATGAAGAGATCAATAGCTCATCTGCAAAGCAAGAGATGGACAGTGGAGAAGAAAAAGAGGGTAAAGAACATGTAAAGGCTGAGAAAAGAAGGCAGGAAGGGGTTGAAGACTTAATTATGGAGAAGGAGGTTCCTGACATAAAACATGCTGCAAAGGAAGAGGGACAAGTGAAGAAAGGAAAGAAGAGTAAGAAAAAAGATCCAAAAGGGTGGAAGAACAAGAAGATACCAACTGAGGGATTCTCAAAAGGGGACAGAGTGAGATTGATATACTAGCAGTTGGAGACAAATCCACAAACTGATGATTACTACACCATCAACAGGATTCTCTCACTAGAGCATGTGGAGATTGACCATCAACGTACAGGCAGAAGGCTCACTATGAGAGGAGACAAATTGAGGCACCATAATCATCAACCATCCTAATAAGGGACCAATGTCAAGCTAATGACAATAAAAGAGCGCTCCATGGGAGGCAACCCATGATTTTATATTCTTATTTTTTTATTTCAATAATTACTGGTTTTTCTAGCATAAGTTTGAGCTATCATGAGTGGATTTAAGGATGGCACATATCATTTTAGAGCATAAGCTTGACTCCTAAGTTTGGTGTGCCTAAAGGCACTTTAAAATAGCTTGTCAAGCATGATTGATCATAAAACCATTCTAGGATATATACTCATTCTTTCTGTTTAAGTATATAGCCAAACCTTAAGTTTAGTGTCTGTGTATGCTGCAAATTTCAAGAAAATCATTTTCTTTTTACTCAAAGGCTCAAATTCATGAATAGAGAAACCATACATTGCATCATTTTATGAGTTTATGGTAGCATGGTAGCAAATAAAAGTGTTCCTTATAATGAATATATTAATTATGATAGATATTCATTAGATTTCATATAAATCACTTAGAAGAAAACAAGTTTGGTGTTCACTAAAAATCTTGTTTAATTTCTAAGTGGCATGGTTGATTATTCACACATAAGGACACATAGCAACATTTTCTTTTTATCTATATGTAGTGCACCATCACCGCGTTGAAATCCAAAGTTTAAGCTTACTATGCTTTAATTCACGTGGATAGGTACAAGGGAGATTGAGAAGAAAACAAAAGGGGGCATGCACGGTTGTCACAAGATCAAAAGAGAGTCACATGTGCATAGGAAAGTGTGCTCTCTTGAAAAACAAAATCTGCATAGCTTTGCACCTTGGAGGCCAAACTACATGCAACCAATGGAGGAGCAATCCTTGTCTTCACTCATCTTCACATGCAGGCCGTCCATCTCATGGATCCACAACAATATTTTGCTCAATCCTCACCCCTCATTGCCAAATAACCGAGCCAAAGCTTCCCTCCAACAATCCCTCCACTTCTATAAATTGGCAGCAATATCCTTTAAGCCACACACCTTGCTTCCTTTGTATAAAGCCTCCACCCTCTTGCTTGGTTTCACACCTTAGCTACAAATTGGTAGTAGCTCTTCTTAATCTCACATAACCATTATTCTCTTCATATATTCATCCCACACACTTTTGCTTTTTTTGTGTAAATCCCCCACAAGACCTATATTATTCTTCCCTCACCCAAAGACACCACACAACACCTCACCTTCCATTTCCTCCCTCACAACCGTGTCTTAACCGAAGCCTATCTTCTCTTCTTCTTTCTTTCCTTCTTAATATATGGCTTCCTCAAGTTCTAGAAGGAGAAAAGAAAAGGAACCAATAGTGGTTAAACCACCAACCTATGATACCAAGAGGTTTAAGTCTCCATTTCATAAATCAAGGTATTATAGGCTAGTGGAAGAAAAGAAAGTTATTCCAACGACAGGGTTCAGGCTGAAAGATGGGAAATATCCCATCATGAGAAGAATAGAGGCAGAAAGGAGATGGAAACTTCTTTGTGAGCCTCTCACAGACATCAGTGCAGTCATGATAAGAGAATTTTATGCAAATGCTGTGAGGGCAAGCAAAGACAACCCTCTCTATAAGAGTTATGTTAGGGGGGTTGAGGTAGATTTTAGCCCACCAGCTATTATAAGAGTTCTACAGATAAGGGTGATATCATATGGAGAACCCAGTTTTGAGAAAAGATTGCAGGGTGAGAATGACCCTGATGAGATATTAAATGGGTTGTGTCTTGAAGGCAAGGATTGGGAAAAGGGACTCAGAGGGAGCTCCAAGCCATTTAAGAAGAATAGATCTCATACCAGAAGCTAAGGGTTGGTATGAGATTGTGAGAAGATCCATCCTCCCTACTGCAAATACATCTGAGGTCACCATCAAGAGAGCAATTCTAACCTATTGCATACTTAGGGGAGGAGAAGTCAATGTCCCACAGTTCATTGCGGATAGTATTCAAGAAATAGCTGAGGATACTGGTAAGAGTAGACTTGGTCACCCAAGCACTATTCTGAGACTGTGCAAAAGAGCTGGAGTACTCTTTGAAGATGAAAATACTGAGAAGGTAAAAGGAAGAAGAGGGATCACCAAGCAAAGCATGGAGGGTGTCACTGATGACACTGATAATCAGCAAGAGAGGAGAGCTCAGGAAGAGGGAGAAGACCACAAGTTGAGGGAGAACAAGCTTCTGGTGCAATGTATCTGAGCCAAATGCAAAGAGCAATTGAAGAAATATCTCAACAACACATGAGAGTACATGAGCAATATCTGAGGTAACAAGAGCTATACTTGCAACAACAAGAGCAGTATTTGAAGGATCGTGAGCAACAACTGCAGTGGCAACAGCTAATGATGGAGAAGCAAGAAAACTTCCAGCTTCAGATGTTAGATCAACAGAGGGAGTTTCAAGCAAAAATTCTTGAGGGGCAAGGGGAACAATCAGCAAACTTTCAAGAATCATTCAATAGATTGTCCCTACGACAGTCCAAGTATGGGGAGTATACCCAAAATCTCTACCAATGGAAGAATATCTACCATACAATTGGAGAGCATAGGCATGTGGATAGAACGGAGTATGATATAGCAACTCAAGCAAAGTTGGACTATGTAGTCCATAGCATGCCAGTATTGAACCAACAGATCAAGCCATTTGAGCAATGCCAAGAGTTGGTAGACAATCAGAAAGCATATGCCAAGAAAAATACAACGCACATGCAACAAGGATTGAAGGAGGCTGGGCTCTGGGATCAGGTAGACAAGATCTGAGATCATAGGTGCCCTGTTGAAGAACCTCAAGAAAGAAAGAAAAAGAAGAAGAAAGGAGAAAGCCGCAAAGGGAAGGAGCACGACAACTAGAGGTGGTGGAGTTCTTTTTATAGTTCTAATTAAATAAGGATGATGCATACCTGAAACATGATATGCCTCCAAATGTTTTATGTTCTGCATTTTCATATCTTGAGTAGTTTTCTTGTTAGGATTTGCATTATGCTTGTTATCACTCATATGCTTTAAATTCATGCTTTGTCTCCCTTGATGCATCAATAAGAGAAAATGTTTGAAAAAGAAAGTGATTGTCCAATGTTGTAGGAATTAGAAATGAAATTTGTGGTGGTGAATGCTTGATCAAGATGGAAAGCTCAATAATAAAAGCTGCATAATAGAGTGTTCTTTGTAGTTTGAACTTGGTTGCTGTCATGAAACCTTTTTTACATGAAATTCCTTGGAAAATGAAGCAAAGTAAGAAAGAAAAAGAAAATAAAAGCCAAGAATTAGCAAAGAAACAAACAATAAGGCTAGACACCAATAACTTGGACCTTAGGACATATGTCTGTGGTGCTTTTTGTACTAGGATATGTTTGGACAATTAGGTTCTGAGGAGTCTTTTAAAACTTGGTAACTTGGATTAACTAATCCAGGATTACAAACCAAAATTCCATCATCAAAAGCAACCTAGCTACAAAGCATTTAGTTATCCAAAGAGATGCTGTGCATCAATGTTTCTAAGAGAATTTATGAGCCAAGTGTTTGTAGTGAAGAAGTGTTGAGCAAAATCAAGCCAAAAGGCTGCTGCAACACTTGACACTGAGTTATCCTTAAGGAATAAGCCTCCTAAGCAAAAGAAAGAAGGAAAAACCAAAAGGGGATCAATAAAAAAGTAAGGCATTATGACAGCAACTCTAGTGAATCCTCAAGGAAGCATTTCTTATTCATCAGCAAATAATAAATGAGCTGCATGTTTGTCTGCATAAAACTCCATAGTTCAAATTCTATTATTTGCTAAATAAGGACATGTATGCTTCTCTGTTTCATTTCATGTCTTCTCAATGTTCAATGCTTACTTGGGGACAAGCAAGGTTTAAGTTTGGTATTGTGATGACAAGTCATCTTATACTAGTTTTACAAGCATTTTTCACTAGTTTCATTAGGTTTTATGCACTTTCTTGCACCTCAAGTAAGTAATTAGAGCGGATTTTCATGGTTATCTTGAAACAATCAAACATCATGTATGCTGCACAAAATCATAGGTTTTATGCTAGAATTAATTGATTTTATAAATAATGCAAAGATCTAGTGATTTTGGTGGAGCTTTGATTAGTTGTTTGGTTGCTTGTAGATGAAGAAATGGTGAAAAGAGAAATTTTTGGCACACTTTTGAAGTTTGGGCATGCTTTGGACCTTAGGCCACGCTTTGAAAAGCGTGGCCCATGAACATAGAGCGTGGCGCATCAAAAACACAAGGAGTAGCGCTCAAAAACTCAAGCATAGCGCTCTCTTTTGTTCACTTTTGCGTGAAGCAACAAGCCCAGGGAGGAGAGCTCACACAAAGCACGCACCAAGGGCCAGGGGTAGCACTTAAAACTTTGAGGGTAGCGCTCTATCTTCTTCCCTTTTTCGTGCCTTCTTGGCAAGGAAGCAAGGCACAAGGCCAAGCAAAATAAGGAAGCACATTGCGCTGGCCAAGGTTCGAAGAGGGGAACCAAGGAAGGACCAAGAGTGGCGCTAAAAAATGTGAGCGTAGCGCTCTCTTTTGTTCACTCTTTCGTGCGTCCAAGCCAAGCAAGCATGCACAAGGCTGGCCAAAGATGGAGCGCTTAAAACTTTGAGCATAGCGCTCCATTCTCTTCACTTTTTCATGACCCTTTGGCTAGGGAAACAAGGCACAACAAGCAAACCAAAAGTATAGCGCTCAAAGAGTGAGCGGAGCGCTCAAAATGTAAGCGCTATGGCTAGGGAGGAGGCACACCAATTTGATAAGGCCAAGAGAGAACGCTATGCTCAAAAAATCAAGCGGAGCGCTTCCCTGGGAGGTTCCCACACACCAAACCAACTTGAACCAAAGCCAAACCGGACCCATGCATCCACTTCAATTGAACCAAAGCCAAACCGGACCCATCCTTCTTCAAACCCATTTCTCATTAAAGGCCAACTTTGAAAAGCCCGCTCCAAGCTTTGAAGACCAAAATAGAAAGTGTATATATAGGAGTTAATTTGATTTGAAAATGACCTTTGGCTGAATTTTTAGTTTTACCTTTAGCTCATTTTAGTTTTTCACTTTTAATTTTCAATTGTTTTGAATTTGGGATTTGGGAATTTGGATCTGAGTTTTTATTTCTGTTTTTATTTTCATTCTTCTGCAATTTCTACTTTTCTGTTTTGGATCTTGAATTGAGATTGAAGAGCTCCATTGATTCTAATTCTGAGAATCATCTTTCACTTTTCTTCTCAATTGATCTAAGGATTGGATCTTAATCCTCTCTTCTATTTTCATCTTCATTTTCTTCTGCAATTTCTTTCTGTTTGATCAAGGGAGTAATTGAGATCTAGATCTGATTGCTAATCTCATTGCTCTTCTTCGATCTTCAATTTCTCTTTTAGAATTTCACAATTGATTTAAGTTTTCTTGCTAATTTGTTTATTCAATCAAGTTTACATTTCTGTTCTTGCTACTGAGATCCAGATTTGAATTCTTGCATCTCATAGCTCTCTGATTTACTTTAATTTGTAATTTCTTGTTCAATTCAAAATCCCAGCACCCAAATCCTTTTACTCTTCAAGCAATTTACATTTCTCAGCAATTTAGATTCAGCAAATTTACATTTCTTAAACTTTAAGTTTCAGCTATTTACTTTTCTTGCATTCAGTTCATTTACTTTCTTGCACTCGAAGTTTCATGCAATTTAATCTTTCTGCATCTTTAGATTCAGTCAATTTACCTTCTGCACTCTATTTTTCTACTCAATTTACATTCTGCACTTCTATTTACTTGCAATTTAGCTTCTGTTAATCAAAATCACTCAAATCATCAACTGTTCGCTTAACTAAATTCATCACCTAACTAAAATTGCTCAATCCATCAATCCCTGTGGGATCGACCTCACTCTTGTGAGTAATTACTACTTGATGCGACCCTGTTCACTTGCTGGTGTGTTTTGGTGTGGAATCTAATTTTCACCCCCATCACCTTCAAGGGCTAATTAAGAGTATTGTCTAATATTTAGGTTCTAATATTACTAAAGATAAGTTAGTAAATTATTTTAGTGAGTTTCTATATGAATTTAAAAGATGTAGACTTAGGTTTTTGGAGTATTGAGGAAGGATTAGTTGAGTGAGATGATGGAGCATTGTTGTGATGATTGAAATGATGAATTGTGATTTTTGGATTGATGATGTTGAGACGAGTCTAGGATTCGGAGTGGACTGAATATTGAAAATGATTTCTGAAAACCACTGATATATTATTTTATAATTATATTGATGAGACGCTATGCGCCTGGCAAGGACGGTGGTTAATCCCGTTGGTTGAGGTCGTAGCGGCGGTGTAAGGATGGTGGTAATCCCACTTACATTGAGATGTGAGGTCCGTGGTAAGAGTATCTCGCTCGCATCCCTTCGGAATCACTAGAGTGTGGAGGCACTATATCCTGGACCGTGTTCCGGGCATGATATCTTGGGGGTTCCCATTTTGAGACCGAAGGGCGATATCTCCATGGAGATGTGTCGGGTTGGCAGTTGAACTGACGATGTGATATCACAGCCAAATAGGACAGTCATTCATCATGTGCATCTTCTATCTGTTTGTTTGCTTTGCCGACTTAAATTGCTTGCCTAATTGTATAACATGATTAATTGCTTCTTGAATTTCTTGATATACATGCTATACTTGTGCCTTACTTGCATTATTATTACTTGTATTTTCTACTGGGATTGAGGAGGTTCGGTAGGCGGTGGCGATGGGATCGCATGGCGGTTAGGCTGGTGAAGGCTGTGGGACAGCGGTGAACTGATAGTTAGAAATCCTTTAAGTTAGTTTACCCCCATTTCATAAAGGTTTTAACATTATGGTTTTAATTTCAGTTATGCCTTAAGTTGAATCATGTGTGGATATGAAGTTCTAGGATTCCCTCTAGCGTCCCGAAGTCTTATATCTTACATTACTGGGCACTGTTACCATACTGAGAACCTCCGGTTCTCATTCCATACTTTGTTATTGTTTTTCAGATGCAGGTCGCAACCCACCTCGGTGAGTTGCTTGATGGTGATGCAGCGGAGGACCTTATTCCATTTTGTTATCATTTTGGTTATTTTGATTAGTTCTCTCACTTTTATATTTATATTTTCCTTAGAGGCTAACTTTGAGAGAGATATTCTGTATATGCTTTTTAACTTTCAAACTCTATATGTCTGTATATACTAGTCAGTCTAAATTCCGCGGGTTGAGGCTAGTTCCTTATGACTATTATACTCTCTTATATACTTATATCTTGTTATCTTGTATCTTTATCTTGTGCCTTAAGTTTGTAGCTTCGTGTGAACATTTCGCGCTTTTGTAACTCTGTTTTTGAGCAGATATCTTCATTGGGCTTCTAGAATTATTATTCCTTTCTATATATATAATGTGTATAAGCTTTAGAATTTGTCGTAACCTTTGATTAACCTTTGCTTTACGGCATGAGGTAAGGCTTAGGGTAATTACGGTGTTACAATAGGAGCAATTGATGGTACTCATATTCCATGTGTAGTTAGTCCAAGTGAACAACTTAAATTTATTAGAAGAAAATGATATCCAACACAAAATATAATGGCTATATGTGATTAGGACATGTGCTTTATTTTTACATTACCTCAATGGGAAGGCACTGCGAATGATGCACGTGTATTTGACAATGCTATTACAACTCCAACCATGATTTTTTCACATTCTCCTCCACGTTAATTTTTATCATATTCTTATAAATGAGCTATATTTACTTGGTTATCATATGATATGTAACTAATTTTGTTATTTATTAGGTAAATATTATTTGGTAGATGTCAGTTATCCAACACCAAAAAAATATATTGGTCCATATAAATGTGTGCTCTATTATCTTGCAAATTTAGGTGTTCCTCTAGATTTACAAATTATAATGAAGTGTTCAATTATTATTACTCAAGCTTAAAATATACAATAGAGAGGACTTTTTGAGTGTGAAAAATAGATTTGCTATCTACGACATATGTCCATGTTTAACATTGAAATTCAAATTTAACATTGAAATTCAAGTTCAGATAGTATGTGTAACAATGACTACTAATAATTTTATTATAATGTTGGTGAAAGTTTTGATCAAATTTTAACTGTTAACTTTTCTAAAGAAATGGACTGTGTTCGAGACTTGATTAAAGATCAAATTATGAATTACATATAGTAAAAATAATAGTGTTCTTATGTAATGATTTTATATAACATTATATTATCTTTTATGTACTTTATTGGTATTTTTTTCTTAATTTTGTAACACCCTACCATACAGAACTTTACGCTTAAGCCGTAAAACAGAGGTAGTGTGGTGTTACAACCTCTAAAATAAAATATATACATATAATAGCAGAAAATATAATAAACTAGGAGCCTTGAAAAAAATGGGTGAAACAAAATTCAAGAAAATAAAAGCGCAACGCTCAGAACACGAGATTACTTGTGTGCCAAGAAACCTAAAGATCATAGGTGTAAATAAACAAAAGAGAGAATAAAGAGTCAAGGATACAGAATAACTAGCTCCTAACTCAGCCTGCGAAGCCGAGACTGGCTAGAGAATATTTACATATATATATACTTTTCCCAAAATACCCAAAATACAGAGATAAAACCTTAACTCTCCTTAATCCTCTAAGAGGGACAAAATAAACAAATTACCTGGAAAACCACTCCACTTCAGAAGTCTAGATGCCTACCGAGGAGCCTCCCGATGTGCATCTGAAAAAATAACAACACAGTATGAGGTGAGAATCAGAGGTTTTCAGCATGGTAAAGGTGCCACGCACATAATATATAAGGTCTTGAGAATGCCAGAGGCAATTCTAGAACGCTGACACTCAGATTATACAGCTTAATATACCAAACAGAAACCATAAAAAGGGTAGGTGTCTAGGGAATTCTAAACTCAGCTTAGACTTAACTTTAACACCAAACCTGTCCACCTTTCCTCTGTTCCTCCATCTCCAATGATATTTCACAGACAGTCAAGCAAATAAAAACAAGCACAAGTAGGGTACAAGTTCTGCAGTTAACAATTATAGATTTAACATAGCAAGTACATTTAGGCACACCCAGTTAATGCACAAACAAGTAATTCAAGCAATATGCATATGATGCATGCCTTTCCTATGGATGATGAGGCTCATCTGTCAGTTATCAAGCCAACCCGACAAGTCCGGTTTGCTAAACCATGGACTGTCCCCTGACGCATATCCCCAAGAGTCTATGCATAGCTTTTTCTCAAATATATATAAAATTTTTCAACAGAGTATCGAGTGTTGACCTGGAGTGCCTGGTCACATCTCACGTCATAGGGTCAACAGAGTATCGAGTGTCGACCTGGAACACATGGGGGCAAGCCACGGTACTTTACCCAGAAAAACTCGTATCTCAGATCAATTGAGTATATAATGCCAAAACAATATTCATAATCATTGTAATCTTTGCAAAATCATATCATACATGCCATAATATCATATATACTCCAATTATACTCATTTCCATATTTACTTCACTAATTTTTTCTACTTTACTTCACCCCCAAGTTATCTCAATTTCCTATCTCCATCTGAATAATAAATCTCATACTATGATTTGAGACTAAAAGAATGAAAATAGAGGTTTAGAATTTTAAAATTCGGTTTAAAAATTCAAAAATCTAGTTTTGCATAAAACATGGCCACACGTACGCGTGGGTCACACATACGCGTCGGTACGCGTTTAGGCCAAGACGCGTATGCATCCCCTGATTACGCGTATGCCTATGCGCCAGGCAGAAGCACATGGTCGTATATGAGAAACTCCCGTACGCATGAACCCCAAGTCACGCACATGCGTCGGCCACGCGTACGCGTGGGCGTGCAAATCTAGCCCATTACGTGTATGCATAGGCTCGTTTCGCACACACATGCATGAGAGGAAGAAGCTACCATCTGCGAATGAGGGTTACGCGTACGCAAAAGTCTCATGTCACGCATAGTGTGGGCGTACATTTTTCCAAAAATTTTACTAAGTCTGAAATCTGCAGATTCACCATTTTAAACCTCAAAATTCTGACGTGCATAACTTTTTTGTTTTAAATCATTTTTCCTCTATTCTTTGAATGGCATAAACTTAACGGACCCAATTTTCATACAATACAAATTTGAGATCATTTGGAGGTCCGTAAGTCAAGTTATGCTTCGCCGAAATTCGTCAAAAAACCAATTTTCATAAAAACTTCAAAACCTCCATTTCTCAAAGAATCCAACTCAAACCTAATATGCTATATCCCAAAACCAACACAACATAACTTTGCTATTACCACAATGATCCTTCCAAGCCTACCATATCTCAACTCAACAAATTCATGTATCAATATCTTATATACATCAATAAATTCAACATGTTCTTATTCAATATACATATTTACACAAATCACCATCATTTCACCACTTATCATTCATTCCACACACACCAAAACTAGCACATGATTCTTATCAAGGTTACTAAGCATTAAAGATACATATACGTTTCAACCTATCCTATGGTCACCTAGCCTAAGTTTTCACAGAAATTACATATTAAATACACGAAACCTAAACCATACATTGGCCGATTTTCACGTATTTTAAAGACACCACCAAGATACTTAAAAGGTTCAAAGCCACCCAAACAAAAGCACTCAACCTCCACCAAGCTCCAAAGCTTACAATTCAATCTCCAACATTTACATGTACACACCTAATACATATATACAACACATATACACCCAAATTCAATACCCAATACACAAATTCAAAGATTTAGCTAGGGTTGAAGATTCTTACCGTACTTACGGATCAAACGGACCAAATCAAACAAGTTCCGCAAGCTAGATTAAACCTAGAGTACCAAAATCAACCAAATCTCAATATGGGTTCTCACCAATTTTCAAAATTCAAGGGGGTAGAAAAACTGGAATGGTAGAATGACTTACTTATGAAATTGTTCTGATAAAATCGTAGAACTCAACGCGATAGACGCGTGGCCGCAAACAATGCGACGATCGGAGCTCGGATGAAGGAGATATGGTGGTTTGAAGTGGAGGTTAGGGTTTTGCTTTCTCCCTTTCTTCCTCCCTAGTCTTGGAACGTAAATGATGAATGAATGGAAATGTTATGAGCTGAAGCTCATAATTGGTGAGTGGGTTTTGGGCCCTGGGCCCGTTTTGGACCCAATTCGACTGGTTCGACCCGTTCGGCTCAATCTTGGACTAAATTTTTTGAAATTAGTGTCAAAATTCTCGTTTTAACGAGCTCTATCCTAATTTAATATAAGATTTATATTTCTAATTTTTTTTATTAAAATTTAATTTATTGACTAATCATTTACTAATTTTAACAGGGTTTACAGCCTGAGTACCATTATAATCTATTTTGATATAAAAATTACAAAACATAAATCACGTTAACACAAATTTATTTTTTATTAAAATCAAATTTAAAAAATTAATTTGTTGCAAATTTCTATTTACAAATTTTAATCCAAATACACACTAAGTTAGTTTAATTTTAATTTTGTATCTAACGGCTACATAGGCAATAACATCAATTCATGATAATTGCATAGTTCATCAAAAAATATATCTTAATTAACGGGTAATATTACCTAAAAATATATTAATTATTCTGAAATATAGATAATTTATAAAAAATAATGAGAGTATATGATTTATATTTAAATTTGGAATTGATATCTATATCACTTAAATATGAATTTTTCTTCTGATAAATAGAATACTAGAAAATTTCACTCAGGTTCATCTTCTATTCTATTATTTTCTTACATGTCTATGGCTTGCCGTGGTTTTTTAGGGTGTTACAGTAGATGGATCCTTTACAATTATTCTTTTGATTTTTTTTCTTTTTACCTTTCTAATTTAATGGAATATACACTTATTTTAATGCTTTTCTTATGAGTCATAAATCTAAGAGTTGATTTACATTTCTAATTAATGAACATGAGTTCTATGTTAGAATAAGTTAAACAAAGTTGAATAATTTAAAGTTGTGGAGAAAGTGCTTCCTTATATGCAGTGATGGATCTAGAAATTTTGTGAGTGGGAGTNCACAAAATAACTTATTTAAAAGTTATTATTAATAAAAGTCCTTATATTTTAAGCTCATTTTTTAAAAGAATTTATTTAAGAAGTTTAGCCAAACTGGCCATAAATATAATCAAATATAAAATTTCATTGTCAATACATTCAAATATCTCTCTTTTTATATATGTCGTTAATAATCATTTAAAAATCCATCTCTCGTACGATTACGAAATCGATTCTTTATAATATTCATATTTAAAAAGGTTTTTTCAACTGACGTTGTCTCAAAAAAAACTAAAGGTTATTTTGATTTTGTTATTTTATTATTATTATTATTATTTATTTAACCATTTTTTATTTAATAATCAATAATATAATTTTAATATTTTATTAATTATTTTTAATTTAATATTAAAATTAGTTTAATAAGATAATCGATTTCATTTGAAAATAAATATTTATAATTAAATCTAATAAAATATTGAGCTGAATTTTATTTACTATCAAATATTTTTATTATTTTAAAATTAAGATGCTAATCTAGCGATAATTTATAGAAGAGAGAATAATGTTTTGAAACATATTATTTTAAATAAGTAAACAATCAAAATAGTATCGAAAAATTTACATCGCTAATAAAAAAATAACTCTAAAAGGTGTTAACAACAAATAAGTCCCGAAGAACTGGATATACTTAAATATATATTCTAAAAAAAGACTTTAGATGTCATATTTTGATGCAATTTTTTATAAGTAATATTATAAATAAGATCTTTTCATTCTCAAAAATTTATAATTTTATGTCAACTGAATTTTTTTTAATTTTTTAATTGTCAATGATTGAATTTTTTTAAAAAATAAAAAAAATCTAGAGATTAAATTTTACTCTAAATATTTTTATGCATCTTCTAAATATTTATTCAAACATTGACAAAACAATTTAAATTAAATGGATATGTCATTTATTAAATACGAAATTTTTTTTGTCACTTTTAATAAATATAATATTTATTAATTATTTTTATCGTAATTTTCAAATCATTCAAAGATTATTTCGTTTGAATCTTTTGGATATCAGATTGGTAGTTACCTCTGTTTTGAACAAATAATCAAATATATATAATATATATACACGAGACAATAGTAATATTCACTAAGTATATAAACAGATTTTTTTTTAATTTTAAGTTTATTTATTAGTTACAATTATAAAATAACAAATTTATAATTATTTTACTCTTTCTTTTTAAAGATTATTGTAACAAATTACCATTTGTTTTTACATAATTAAAGTTGATGAGTGAAGTTTAATTATAGTGGGGTAAAATTAAATTATATAGTGGGGCAAATAAATTTTGTTACTATATTAGTTAAAAAAATTTTAAATTCTACTGGGCACTTGCCCCAGTTCGTTAAACATGCATCCGTCCCTGCTTATGTGGTCTTAGGAATTCATGTGCTTTATCACTAGTTTAGTTGAAGTTGGAGTAGTTATGTTATTAACCTAGTTAATCTAGGGTCATTGCACTTGAGCCTTCAAGCTGTGACTATAGTTAAGAGCAATTCGACTATAATTACACTACATTACAAAAAGTAGGGACGAACAATTATTAGAAAGTCTAAGATGTTGGGTGAAATTGAATTCTAAGACCTACTTTTGATACATATCTTTAAAGTTTACTATTTTTGATACTTTAATACTTTTCAATTATGGTCATGCTACGAAAAAATTAGATAAAATAATTATACAACTCTGTTAGGAAAACAATGAGAAATTTTGATAATGTGAATAATGGATTGATTATTTAACCCAATAAAAATTAAAAATAAAAATCATTATGCAAATTACTCTAAATCCAAAAATTCCCATTCAGTTATTTCCCAAAAACAACCATCCAAATCCTAATTACAAACAGTTTTCACCTCCAAATTCTTCTTTCCTCCCTGGCCAGTAGCCACCCCGACGTTCTTCATTAAACCATCCTACCTCAGTGGTGTCAAAGACACCATCACCGTCCATCAACTTCGACCCCAGTCTACCCTTCTCTCTCGCGCGCGTCTGTCTTAGTCGCTGGCAGCCAACAGCTCAGACGGATGCCACCTTCCCGTTCCGAGTCTCTGTGTCATCTGCCGGCAGCCCGAGTAGAGGAAGGCCTTCATCGTTCCCGTCGCACGTCCCTGGTGCCCTGCTTGCCACTGTCTCCCGTGTCGGTACCCAGCCTAGAGGTCGCGTCCTGCCACCGCCACCCTAGTGCCCTAGACCGTCGAACTAGTGACCCCCAGCCGTTGTCGACCTGCTACCAGATGGACACCAATTCGCGGCAAGGCTTGTTCTTCCATTGCTGTTTTAATAGAACCCATTAAGCCCCAAAAAATAACCATCTACATAAATAGTAACAATAACCTCCCAGCTAAGTATAGAAATGAACACCCGACATCTGTGATATAAAATGACCATTTGCATACATAATGACGCGTTGGTGGGCTGTGCGACGAACGTAATGTGCGCGAAGGGGGTGTCTTCGTCGGACGTTCGTGGATAGCTGCGTGGCAGGTGGTGTTCTTTGCGGCGTCAGAACGGAGAGAGTAGAAGAGAATGCGCGAGAGGAAGGCATTGCAGGACGGAAATCACACGCGGAGAAGAGAGATTACCATATATGTAACTGCACCATTTGCAAATTTTAATTTTCTTTTTAATTCGATTGTTCATATTGTTCACTAAACTCATTGTCTCCCTATACTTTTCCAAATTATAATACTTTGTCTAACCAAAAAAATTGTATAACAAAGTGATTCTATTAAAAAAACTTAAAAAGTCAATAATAAAAGAAAATTTTAGTAGAAAATTATTATTTTATAGAATTTATATTATAACATGTTTAAAAGAATACACTACAAAAAATTGGGTGCATAATAACCCTTAAATGGTGACGGTTGATAAAAATCGTCTCCGATTATCCCAATAGCAACTGTTGCAAATTACCTTCTTCAACCGTAATTATTTAGTTGTTCTTCCTTCAAATAAATCCCTAATTACTATGCACATAACACTCTTAATCTCTTATCTTTTCAAACATGAACACCAACCCTAATATTTTCTCTCTCGATCCTCATTTCTTTATCTCATCCACAACATCGCCAGCATTATTGATGTTAATCTCTGACGCGAACACCAACATCACATCCAGTCCATTCCTTTCTATCTCTCTCTTTGTGCTGATTTCTTGTTAATTTCTCTACTCCTCGATGAGAATGTCGCAATCAGAATCGATTTGATGAAGAAACAACTTGCTACTTTTCGATCCCAGCTTGAAGATTTTGCTCGCAAGCACAAGGTTCCTCACGCTCCTTCATCTCCTTCAAATTATGATGATTCTCAATAATTTGATTTTAATCCACAGCTTTGAGGCAAAATGAATAGACTTAATCTTGTGTCCTTCCAATTACTATTATTATTTTTCAATAGTAGATGTTTTAAATGCAAAGGAAATAGTCTTTATGAATTTTGGTAAACGGATTTGTTGTCATTTCAAGTGAAAATTGATTAACGTTTGTGATTCATAAGCATCTTTAGTTATTTTTTTTATTAGTTTTTTGAATAAAGTTAGTAATTTTCTTATTGTAATTGAGATTTTTGTACTTTAATCAATGTTTCTTGAAATTGCTTTAAGCTATGATATGTTTAAAATATTGTGAAAGAAAATTAGCACGAACAAGGATGAAGAAAGGCAAGTCAGAGAGCTCCTGGACAATCCAAGCAAAAGCTACGTCCAACGCAGTCCATCTTGCGTTGAACACAGCCAAACAAAGAGCCCGTGGATGTCCAAGCAATAGCTGCGTTCAATTCACCATCACCATGCGTCCAACATATCCACCAAGCCCCTCCGTTCAATGTACCATCACCAGCGTTCAATGCAGCTGTCTCATGCATTCAATGCAGCCTCCACAAGCACCTCCAATAGTTGTCCATATTAGCTGCGTTCAACGCAGCCCACCACGCGTCCAACGCAACACGAACATATGCTTTTAGGATCCTAAATTTGGGCCTTGCGTTCAACGTACCTACCTTGCATCTAACACACCTCATGGGCCAGCTCCGAGGGCCTCATAATCCTTCACTAATCCTCCCAAACTTCAAATACTTACTCTGATGATCGAAGATTAAGCACAAACCCATGATATCAAGTTTTGTTTGCCAATTATGAAGATCATCTATAACTTAACTTGAGAGAGAAAAATATATGAAAAGACTTGATTAGATTAGATTTGATTCTGTTTTCTTTAATTGAATTTGGAATTTTGAATTTTAGGTTTAGGGTTAGCATTTAAAAAGAGTGAGAGACATACGTGCGGAGACTTCTGGCAGCCATCTCAATTCATTGTTTTTGTTTTCAAGCATATCATGAGTCATCAATCACCTTTGTTAAGGTTAGGATCTCTGTTAATTCCAATGGACTAATATTATTGCTTTTCTACTATGATTAATGCATTGCTATTTTCTTAAGAAGCAAGTTTCGTTTTTCATCACAAGGATTTGAATGTATTGGGAAATAATTCTAATCTGAATTGAATTCTATTATCACCTTGAAAAAGTTGGCTATTGGAATTTAGTTTGAAACTTCTTCTCATAATTCTCAAATTTTTGAAAACTGGTTTTGATAAATGACACAAAATCAACTAGGTTTAGTTCTTAAGAATTGTGTCGTTTTGAATCAGTAAACGTGCCTCACCTCTTATCATAATTACTTGGTCAAGGAATTGACGATTTGTTAGGTTAAGAGAAATTAAACTACCAACGGATGGGGTTTGATTAATTATGGTTTGCCATTGATACATCTTTGCATGATCAAAGTAGATAGTGAAAAGTATTTTTCCTTAAGTCTAAACAACTCCGAAGCTTTAACACTTTTATTCATACTACTTTCTAAATCATTTACAAGCTACTTTCATTTTATTCATTGTTTTTTATATCAAATACCTTTCAAACTAAAGTTCTAATTTGTCTGATTAGAGTTGTCAATTAATTATTGTTGCTTAATCCATTAATCCTCATGGGAATGATAACCCACTCTACTCACCATGGTATTGTTTGATACGATTCGGTACAGTTGCTGAGATTTGAAAAATATCCATCAAGTTTTTGGCACCATTGTCAGAGATTAATTAAGATTGACAACTACCAGTTAATTGATATTCTAAATTAGACCTTTTCTTTTTTTGTTTTTTACTTATCAGAAATTTCCTTCACTGTAATGTTGGAAATTCCAAAATTTGTTTTTCATGTTGTCTGTGTGCATTATGCATAGCAATAAAGACAAAGAGCTTCTCTAGTTTAATCCTAAAATTGAACTAACCCTCTGGCGATTGAGAAAGCAAGTTGAAAATCAGAGGATATATAGTAGAAGAATCTGAGAGCAGCATGGCAGACAATAACAACAACAATCCCAACAACAACAATGCCAATGCTAGAAGAATACTGGGAGATTTTGCCACCCCCACTTCTGGAAGCTGTGGAAGTAGCTTAATAAGGCCTACTGGGGAAGTAAATAACTTTGAATTGAAGTCTGAACTCATCCAGTTGGTGCAACAAAATCAATTTTATGGTGGCCCCTTTGAAGATCCAAACTTGCACATATCCAACTTCCTATTAATATGTGACACAGTCAAGAGTAATGGAGTCTCCTCTGAAGCTTACAAATTGAGATTGTTCCCATTCTCTATAAGGGATAGAGCCAAGTAGTGGCTCCAAACACAACCCCTAGAAAGAATCTCCACATGGGATGATTTGGTAAATAATTTTTCAACTAAATTTTTTTCACCACAAAAATTGGCCAAGCTAAGATATGATGTCCAAACCTTTAGCCAAAGGGATGGAGAACTTGTAAGAATCGAAAATAATTAACTGATTAATTAACGTAAAATAATAATAAATTAATTGTCCAAAAATAGGTTAAAAATATAGAAGTCTTAATTTTAAAATTTGGAAGTGAGATTTGAATTCAGTAGAATTTTCTGAGTTGGAAAATGTAATTTTCTGCGAAAAATTGCGTAAAAACGCATGCTGGTAAATTAGCCAGCAGTACTGGCTTAAGTCTGTCCGGTACTATGTGAGAGTAATAAAAACGATAGAAAAACTTAGAAAAATAATTAAAATTGAAAACTGGACGCTAATTCTAAAGGTTTGGCCCAAAATTGGGCCAAACGGGCCAAAAATACTAACGGGTTAGACCAGACTCAAGTTGGGTCCAAGCCCAACATATAAAATCCTTCTTTAATGAGCATTCAGCTCATAACACCCACATAACTCAAGAGCATGCAGCTGAAATGAGAAGAGAGGTGAGGGTTTCAAAATACTATTCACATCTATGTTCAATTGATTATAACTTGAGCAATAGAGCTCCGATTCGCATGCCGTTTATGACTACGCGAAGCTCTTGCTGAATCCGTCACTTATAGCTAGATACTGTGGTAAGATTTTTGAGAATTCCTACCCAATTCTTAGTCCTTATGAGTTTTAAAAATTTGGCTATAGTTATTGATTGATTTTTGTAATTTTGGGTGTTTAAGTACACTAACACTTAATTTCTATTGGATTTTGTCCCAATCAATGTTGGATAAGGTAAGCTTGTTCTTGACTCTTGTGAAATTGTGTATTTAGGAACCCTAGATATTAATTTTTATGAATTAATTGTGTATAGCTTGATAATTGTGATATTGGGTGATGGTATTTTTGTGGAAGAACGAATTTCCCAAAACACCAAAAACTCACCGGCAAGTGTACCGGGTCGTATCAAGTAGTAAAACTCACTTAGAGTGAGGTCGATCCCACAGGGATTGATGGATCAAGCAACTTTAGTGGGTGATTAGTTTAGTCAAGCTAACATTGAGTGATTTGAGTGACAATTGAAACAACAGAAAGTAAATGACAAGAAGAATTAAAGTGCAGAAAGTAATATTGGACAGAAGCTTAAAGAGCAAGAAATGTAAATTGCAAGAATCTTAAATGACAAGAAATGTAAATTGCATAAATTGTAAAGGGGGTTGGGTGCAGAATATTTAAAGAGAGCAACAGATCAAATTCAGAACAATTACAGTAAAGGTAAATGTGCAAGAAAGTAAATTGAGAGTTGCAGCAAATCTAAACAGAAAGGGAAAATTTCAGTGAAGGATCAAAACAGAAAATTAAAATGACTTGAAGAATTTAAAAGCAGGAAAGCAGTGCTTAATTTGCAGCAATTTAAAAGAAAGTTGAAGATCTCAAGGAATCAAAGAGACTAGAAAACAAGTCTAGATCTCACTCCCTTCCTAGATCCAACAAGAGAATAATT
>NC_029785.2:49912997-49924813 GCF_000816755.2 Arachis ipaensis | reverse complement strand
ATGTCATCACAACACCAAACTTAAACCTTGCTTGTCCCCAAGCAAGAAAAGAATCATGCAATAAAGATTGACAATCCATGGTAAGAAGAATAGCAACTCAATGTTCATGGTAGGCTAGTTTTCTATGCATGCTACAATCACAAAAGAAATGTAAATGATTGATGCTTCTATCTAGCTCATTTTATGAAATCTTTTTCTTATATTTCTTCCTTGAAACAAGCTTTTGCTTTTCTTATTAGTTTCTCCTTTTGGGTGCTTTGCCCCATGAGTTAATAACAAAGCTACGATTCTAAATGCTTTGTTTTCAGCTATTACCACTTGATACATAAGCACCACAAGCATTTAATTAGAGGACTTCATTAAGCTCATTTTTCTTTTCTTTTCTTGACTCTCTAATCATTGATGCTCAGAACCTTGAGCTTTGAGGGAGTGCTTTTGCACTTGAGCCTAGCCTTGACTTCTAAGTGTTTTGTTTTCAAGCATTTGACTTGATACATAAACACCACAAGTACTTAACAAATTAATTGTCATTGGTACTCAGAGCCTTCAGCTTTCTCATTCTTTCCCTTTTTCTTTTCTTGCTTTAATTGTATTTGCTTCTTCAAGGTTTTCATGATTTTCAAAAGATTTCACAAAATGTCATAGATGAAAACTTCAATTAAATAAAATCCAATGCAATTGAGCGACAATTAATCATACTAGCTTTCCAAAACTTATATGCACATGCTAAATTCTTCTTTAATTCCTTGTTTGTTTATGATCATGATGCTCTATTGCTTTTGAACTCACAAAACTCAAGTTGGTAATCATAATGGCATGGCAACATGTTACAAATCAATATTCAAACTATGCTTATTCATACCACACATGCATACAGAGAATATAAAGACAATCATGCAAAATAAAGTGCTGGAAACAAAGGAGAGGACAAGGAACTTTACAACCTTGTAGTCCATCTTCTCTATTGTTGTCATTTTCCTCTTATTCTTCCCTTTCCCTTGCCAAACTCAGAATGCTTGCTCATCCTCAAGCAACAATTAGAACAATGGCTATGGGGCTAAGATGGATCATGAATGTCTTATACAATGAATTATTAGTAGCACATGTGTTTTAAGTAAGCAAAATTAAAGATAATAATCAAGGCACAAGAAACAGAGACATTGTGATTGCATAGATGAGAAGGTGTGCACAATACATTGCATAAAAGATAAGTGGCACACCAAACTTAGTGTGACACTTTTACTTGGAATCAATGCAAGTATCCAGTAAAGATTGGAAGCAAATTGTGTTGCATAGCAACACCAAACTTAGAATGCAATCCTATGTCCATTTATTTGAATTAAAACTAAGCAAGTGAAATTGTTATTTGTTAAGTACAATCACCAAGCCAAGAATATGTCATGAATAAAACTCTCTCGGTAATGTATTAACAAACACAATGAATAAGTAAACTAAAATGAGAGCATTAAAAACAGAGAATTAACTAAAGTAAACAGAATAACAAAATATCAAACCAAAAGAAAATTAACACTGCAAAGACATTATGGTTATGCAGACAAGTGGTGTTGCTGAATGATTTGCATAGAAAAATAGGTGGCACACCATCTTGAACTGGTGGTTCCATGAACTCCTCCTTCATGTACTTCTCTGCCTCACTTGAGTTTGGAATGACTTCCTCACTTTCTTGCTCCTCCACTTCCTCTTTTACACTCAACATTTGTTTTAATAGCTCTTTCATGGAGGAGGTTTGTTAATCTTCCCAACATTTCTTCATCTCCTCTTCATATCTTTTAATCTCAGATTCAATTGTTGAGACTTTTTGGTCCAGGTGGGTTTGAGGAGGTTGTGAGTGTTCAGGTTCTTTTGTCACCTCAAGTGTAGTTTCATTTTCAAGTATTTCCACCATCTCTTCCTTTTTCACTAAAAATTCACTTGATTCAGTAGCCTCTTTCTCTTGTTTTTCCTCTTTTTTCATTGTACTCACCAACTGAGCTAGCTGCACTTCCATGTTTTTGAGGGACGTTTCTTGTTCTTCCCAGTACTTCTTTGTCTCCTCCGTAAATCTTTTGAGCATGGACTCAAGTTTTGAGAGTCTTTGGCTATTGGAAGTTTGTTTTGGTTGTGAGTCTTTGGCTATTGGATAATCTCTCATGTGACTTGACTGCTCAGAATTTGCAGTTTCTTGGTAATACTCCCAGCCACCATTAGAATCATGACTTGCATCATTTTGTGGTGGTGAGAAGTATCCCATATGATTCTCTTGCTCATCTTGTGTCTCTGAAGCAAATCTCCATGAATTGGAGTGCTCAGAATGTGTATTCTCTTGGTGATATTCCCAGCCACCATTAGAGATTGGCGATGGTGGGTAATATCCCATAAAACATGTTTGATCATAAGATGAGTTGAACTCCATTTGAGTTTTGTAAAACACAACACCAAAGGAAAATTGAAATTGCCTCAATTTCGTGCCAAATATGGACTATGATACATCGTTGGAAAGCTCTAAATGTCAGCTTTCCAACGCAACTGAAAGCACATCAATTGGACGTCTGTAGCTCAAGTTATTGCCCTTTGAAGGAGGCATGGTCATGGTGAGTGTTAATTTTGATGATAAATATTGATGATGATATTGGGTTTTAAATATTGTGGTTGGTGTTGATATTGACTGGTGGTGAATGATATTTATAAAGAGTTAAATTGTGTGAAAATTATTAAGGTTGAGATGTTGATTTATGAATTGTGAATTCTTGTTGAATTATGGTGGAAAGATTGAGTGAAATGGATGTTGAGTTTATTGAAGTACAATGGAATCATAAAGTGTAGTATGTGGTATTGTTTTGTGATAAAATTGAGTAGGTTTTGGTTTGGTTTGATTTTGGAATTTGGAAATTAGGGAACTTTGATGATTTTGTGTAAAACTTGTTTTTTCACAAATTTTGGTGAGGCATAACTTGGCCTCCAGACCCCCATTTTTTATGAAACTAGATTTTTATGAAAGTTGGGTCCGAGATTTTTAAGATGTTTGAAGAACAAATGGAAAATGCTTTAAAACAAGAAAGTTATGCATGTTTGAAATTCGGTGCAAAAATCTAAAATTCTACAGCTTTAAAATTTTTCCAAGTCTGCTAAGGCTTGTGTACGCGGCACATGCACGCGTACGTGGGTAATGGCTTCTGTCCAGCACTTCCATGTATCCGGTGCATGGACGCATACGCGGCATGGCCCAATTTTACTTGGATGCGTACGTGGGTACTGCATGCATACACGTACACCCAAATTTCAAGGTATGCGTATGCGGGACAGGGGTTTGCGTACGCAAGACTCCTGTTTTGCTGAAAAATTATTTTCTTCACTTTTCAAGGGTTCTCTACTCTTGCAAACTCCTTTATCTACTGTTTAAGATTGTTAACTAGTAATTGACACTTGAGACTAATGAGAAAAAGTTAGAAGGCTTAAATTAGATAAAGATAGTTAAATCTTAGAAGACTCACACTTAGGTGTAGTATGAATTGTGGGTGACTCTGAGTGAGTTGGTGGAGAGTTCTTTGATACTGAATGGAGGACACATGATGTGATGATGATCTTATTTTGAGATTGAGAACATTGAGGCATGAATACCGAACATGATGAAACTCAGAATGAGCTGAGAGATTTTTACTATGAATCATTAAACAGTTTTTGAATAATATTGATGAGCTATATATATAAGGGCCGGGTTCGTCTCGCTTATGTTGAGTTGTAGACATAAGGCGTGGGGTTCGTCCCTTTTACACTGAGGTGTGAGGGCTGTGGTTGAAGTCCCGCTCACATATTTTCAGTCATAAGGGTGGCCGAGCACTATATCTTAGGGAAAGTGAGCCGGGCACTATATCCCAAGGGGTTTCCATTTATAAACGTGACCGAAAGCAACATTCCCATGGAAATGTGTCGGGTTGGCAGTTGAACCGAAATTGTGATATCACAGCCAATAGGACAGGCATTCATCATATGCATTTTCTATCTATTTAATTGCTTTGTCTATTTGCATCCTATGCCTAATTGTATAACATGTTTAACTGCTTCTTGATTTAGCTTCCATATATAGACATTACTTGTGTATTACTTGTATGCAATTACTTGTGTTTTCTATGGAGACATGGGAGGTTCGGTAGGCGGTGGCGATGGGATCGCGTGGAGGTTAGGCTGGTGAAGGCTGTGGGACAGCGGTGTTGGTTTAGTTAGAAATTTCCTAAGTTAGATAACCTCTATTTCATTATGGTTTCAAGTTATGGTTTTAAATTTAGCATTGCTTTAAGTTTGAATATTAAGTTTGATGTGAAGTTCTAGGATTGCCCTTGGCGTCCCGGAACCTTATATCTTACATTACTGGGTACTGTTACCATACTGAGAACCTCCGGTTCTTATACCATATATTGTTGTTATTTTTCAGATACAAGTCGTAACCCACTTCGGTGATATGCGAGATGGTGACGGAGCAGAGGATCTTTTATCACCTTTTGTATTTTGGAGTATGTTGTTATAGACCTTCTCTCATTTTTTTATCTTTGTTGCCTTAGAGGCTTGACTTTGAGAGATAAGTTATATAAGCTGTTTTAACTCAAAAATTCTTTATCGTCTGTATGTAACTAGTCGGCCTAAACTCCGCGGGCTATGGCTAGAGTTCTTATGACTATCATACTTATATATATATATATATATTGATTATTATTGTATTATGTCTTATGTGTATCTTGTTCCTTTACGCTTCTAGTTATCGTGTAAACGCTTCGTGCTTTGCTGTTCCTGGGTTGAGCTGAAATTCTTCATCAGACTTCTCGTATTATTATTCCTTTCTATATGTATATATTATCGTATAAGTCTTAGAACTGTCGTGGCACTTAGTTATCCTTTACTTTACGACATGAGGTAAGGCTTAGGGTAATTAGGGTATTACATAACTTCTTTTTGATGCTTGGGATAAATACAAAGAGATGCTAAGAAAATGCCCTAGTAATATGTTCCCTGATTGGGTGTAACTTTAAATATTCTATGATAGAATTTCCCATGCCTCAAGAACTCTACTTGACTCCTCAACTGGAGGATCATTATAGAGAAACAATAGAGGAGGCCTTGAAGTTAATTGATATAGTGGCTAACAACCAATATATATGTATTCAACTAAGAAAATCATGAAGGAAGGAGTGATGAAGTTGAATGCAATGGACTCACTTTTTGCACAAAACAAGATGATGTCTCAACAAATATGCTCACTCACCAAGTAAATGGGACAGATACAAGTATCTGTAGTGGGAACTCAAGTTGTTGCCTGTAATTTGTGTGGAAGAGCTTACAAGGATGAAGAATGTGGGATACTCAAGGAAGAATAGGTACCCACTAAGTAAGTGAACTACAAAGGAAACTTTCAAAAACTACCACAACATGATACCTTTGCTAAGACCTACAATCCAGGATGGAAAAATCACCCAAAATTTAGTTGGGGGAACCGAGAACAAAGAAGCTCCAATGCACCCTATCAACAACAAGCCTCACCCATGTAATCACAATTCACAAATACATAAAAAAGTCTCCTCTATTGAAATCAAACTCTCCTCCCTTGAAACCACTATTGAAAAACTATCTCATTTCACTGCCACCCTAGCCAAATCAACTTCCACTTTCATGCAACAAACAAAGAGCTTCATGGATGAGACAAGAGCTAACTTTAAGAACCAAGGTGCTTCGATTAGAAATTTTGAAGTGCAAGTAGACCAAATTGCTAAGAAGTTGGCAACGAGACCCACTAACACTTTTTCAAGTGATACAATGTCCAATCCAAGAGAAGAGTTCAAGGCCATTAGCTTGAGGAGTGGAAGAGTGCTTAAGAAAAAGAATGAGGACCAAGTTGAAAAGTCCATAGAGGCAAAGGAGAAGTAAGAGAAGAAGGGTGTTGTCCATTTACCAACCGAGGCCCCAAAGGAGAAGTAAGTAGTGAAAGCATTCCAACAAAGGCTCAAGGCACAGAACTAAGAGAAGTAATACTCCAAATTTTTGGAGGTGTTTAGGAAGCTTCAAATCAACATTTCCTTCATAGAAATATTGGATTAAATACCCCTCTACACTAAATTTATGAAGGAGTTTCTATCCAAGAAGAGGATCATGAGGGAAGATGAGATAGTGGTTATGACTAAGGAGTGTGGTGTAATTTTCCAAAAAGATTTGCCAAAGAAGCTGAAAGATCCAGGGAGCTTCAAAATTTCATGTACCATTGGAACCACCACCTTTGAGAAGGCACTGTATGATTTAGGGAAAAGCATCAATCTCATGCCATTTTCCATAATGAAGAAGCTACAAATCAAAGAGATAAAACCAACAAGAATAGCTCTACAAATGGGGGATAGATCAATAAAGTATGCACAAGGAGTAGCTGAGAATATCTTGGTCAAGGTGGGAAAGTTTTTCTTCCAAGCAGATTTTGTGATCCTTGACATGGAGAAGGATGAGAATGCCTCCATCATTCTATGAAGACCATTTCTAGCCATTGAAAGAGCTCTCATTGATGCAGAAAAGAGTAAATTAATGTCGAGGGTGCATGATAAACACTTAATTTTTCATGTCTTCAAAACCATGTATCATCCAAATGAGAAGGAGAATTGCATGAAGGGTGATTCAACTGATCCAAATATGAAGGAAGCACCTAATAAAGCACCTTTAAAAGTGCCATCTTTATGCATTAAAGTAAATGAAAAGCTGGAAATAGTGGAACAAATTGCAAATACAACAATAAAAGAAGGGGATGCACCACCACCCAAATTAATTTGCAAAGAAGCTCCTCGTACAATCAAGTGTGCATTATCAAGCAAGGAGGAAAAAAAAGACTCTGAAGAAGATCAAAGGTTGGAAAGATAAGAGGATCCTTACAAGAGACTTTTCATCTGGACAAAAAGAGCTACAATTCTATCCCCCATCATGGATATTTCCAGAAAAATCCAACACATGGTCAAGGCCCTATACAGTGAATAAGATTCTTTTCTTTGAACATATTAAACTCATAGATGAAGATAAGAGGAGGAAATTCACAGTGAGAGGAGAGAAGTTGAAGTACCATGATCAACCTTTAACTTAGTAAGAACCAACCGTCAAGCTAGTAATGTTAAAAGAGTTCTTGTTAGGAGGCAACCCAACCGTCGGTAACCTTTTATTTTGCCTTTGATTTTATATTTTTATTTGAATAAGGTTTTGTAGCACTTGTTTGCAATTTTACTGGATAAATCATGATCATTCAACATACATCTTTATCATATTCCGTCACCTGTGTTTGTCTTTGTTGTTTAAGGACAAGCAACCACTCTAAGTTTGGTTTTGGAGGCTACGTGGAACATAGCCTAGAAGAACAAAAAGGGAGGTAACTCTGTTTTTAAGCTTCAAATTCCTTATATCTATTTTTGCCTTTAGTTGATAATCATGATTCATTCCTCTTCATTTCACCTTACCTTTGAATTTACTTGTTCCCAAAATCTATAGACATGTAACAAAGGATTTCTAAACAGATTATTTTCAATAAGCTAAAGATTCTTTTATTTTTTATTTTGGGACAAGTAAGATTAAGAAAAATGGGAGTCTGATAATGTGATTGTGTAATGAGGTTGCATGTTTGTAAAAACCTGCATGGGAAACTCTAAGACATGGAATGAAGTTTAGAGAAGTATTATGGAGGTTCCTTGAAGCATCAAGAAAAGAAAAAGAAAAACAACAAGAAAGGCTCAAGGCTCTGAGCACTAATAGCTAGGAAAGTTAAAAAGAAACAAAACTCAAAGAGGTTCATAGTTAAGTGCTTGTTGTGTTGCTGTGTCAAGGGGAGAGGCTTGAGCAAGTAAATCTGAGGGGTGTTTTATCACCCGATACCTTGAACCAACTGGTTTGGGAGTGTCGATTGAAAAGTCATCTTAAATTTCCACCTTGAGATAGAACATTTAGAGTCAAAGCCAAGTGCAAATAACTCTCCAAAAAGAGCTAAGAAAGGAAAATAAGTGTAGCCAAGAAAAGAAAATAATGATCACAACAAAAGAAAGAAAAGGGAACGCTACCTTCAAGGTAAAAACTTATAAAGAGATGATAAACCACTATTTTATGCTTTATCTTGTGCTCAATTGAGTGGATTTTATCAATCTTTCATACACTTATTCATATGATTTGCATGAGTTTACGTTTTCCTTCTTGATTTTGTGCTATGATTGAAAACATGCTTCTTTGGCCTTTAAATTACTAACTTTAATCCTCTCTTATTATCATTCGATGCCGTGATATGTGTGTTAAGTGATTTCAGAGATTACAGGGCAAGAATGGTTCAGAGGATGGAAAGAAAGCATGCAAAAGTGGAAGGAATACAAGAAGTTGAAGAAATTGCTAAGCTGTCCAGCCTGACCTCTTCGCACTCAAATGGTCATAACTTGAGCTACAAAGGTCCAAATGAGATGGTTCCAGTTGCGTTGGAAAGCTAACATCTGGGGCTTCGCAACGATATAAAATTTATCATAGTTGCCTCGAAGCCAGGTGACACGAACGCGTGGATCACGCGGATGCGTGACCTGGCAGAAACGCAATCCACGCAAACGCATGGACGACGCTTCCGCGTCACTTTCCCGCGACCTGTACGTACCAGAATATGCTGGGGTTGATTTCTAGGCTGTTTTGACCCAGTTTTTAGCCCAAAAAATACAGATTAGAGGCTATAAAGTGGGGAAATACATCCATTCATCAACATGCCTTCAATTATTCACTTTTGATAATTTAGATGTAGTTTTTAGAGAGAGAGGTTCTCTCTTCTCTCTTAGGTTTTAGGATTAGGATTCCTCTTAAAGGATTTAGGATTTCTACTCTTCATCAGGTTCAATATTCCTTTTACTTTATTTTTCTCTTTTAGTTTCAGATACTTTAATGCTCTCATTTAATTACTTATATTTCCAATTTGGCTTATGAACTCTTTATGTTTAGATTGATTTTCTCTTATTAATGCAATTGAGGTACTTCAGATCTAAGATTCTTATTTAGCTTTTTATATTATTGGCTTTAATTGATTAACTGAAAGCTCTTGAGTTATCAACTATCCATGATTGGTTGTTATGTCGGCTAATTGACTGGTATTCCACTAACTCTAGTCTTTCCTTAGGAGTTGGCTAGGACTTGGGAATCTAACTAATTAGTTCACTTGAATTTCTCTTGCTTTCATAAGGGTTAACTAAGTGGGATTAACTTCCATTATCATAAGAGTAACTAGGATAGGACTTTCGAATTTTTATACCTTGCCAAGAGTTTATTTTACAATTATTTATTTATTTTATTTGTCATTTAAATTACTTGTTCCTTACTTTCAAAACCCCCAATTTACAAAACTCATAATCAATAATAAGAACATACCTCCCTGCAGTTCCTTGAGAAGACAACCCGAGGTTTAAATACTTCGGTTATCAATTTTAAAGAGGCTTGTTACTTGTGACAACCAAAACGTTTGTACGAAAGAATTTTCTGTTGGTTTAGAAGCTATACTTACAACGCGATCATATTTTTATATTTCTTTAACGATAGAAAACCGATCGTCAAAATGGCGCCGTTGCCGGGGAATTGCAAACGTGTGCCTTATTATTGGTTATTGTAAATATTTGCTTTTTGCTTGTTTATTTGTTTTTATTTTTGTTTTTATTCTTGCTTTTTCGTAAATTAAGAGGTTATTGTTTTTTATTTAGTTATTAAAAATTTTTTTTTTTCAAAAATTTGTTCTTGGTGTTAATCTTGATCTTCAAGTTGTTATTCGTGTTCATCTTGACCTTCAAGTTGTTCTTAGTTGTTTTCTTCGTTTTGATCTAAAAAATTTTAAGTTTGGTGTCATTTTATTGTTTTTCTCTTTCATCATTAAATTAAAAAAAATATCTTTTCTATTTATTTTAATTAAATTTTTGAAATTTGCATTAAAAAAAATTCAGATTTTTATTTTAAAATTTTTATCTTATCTTATCTTAGTTTTAAATTTCAAAATTCAAATCTTTTTCAAAAATCATATATTTTTCAAAATCTTATCTTATCTTATTTCAAAATAAAATTTCAAATTTCAATATTTAAATTTCAAAATTCAAATTTCAAATTTAAATTTAAAATTTTAAAAATCAAACCTTTTCAAAATTTAAATCTTTTTCAAAATTTTATCTTATATTGTGACTTTTACAAAATTCAAATTTCAAAATTTAAAATTCAAATTTCAAATTTCAACTTCAAAATTTAAATTTCAAAATTTAATTTTCAAATTCAAAATTAAAATTTTAATAACCTTTTAATTTAAATTTGTTTTTTTTTTTTTCGTTTTTAATTTTTATTTGCTATTATGAGTTCTCACCCCCATCGCTTTGAGTTTGGTCCCAATGCTGTTGCAAGGAATGGAAATTATAACAGGAACATGCATCAAGGTCAAAACAATCAGAGATGGAAGGAGCCACGAGGATCTGATCAACCCTTTCGGCAACATCACCTTCCAAGATACCATGTACAACGACCATCCTAAAATGCATGCCAAGATAATAGATATGGTGGACCCCCTTGTAGTTACCGGCAAGCTCCATCATATGCCAATGAACCACCTCCTCAAAATAGCTTTGGACCACCATACTCACAAGCCCCTTTCCACCATTCACCTCCATATGACACTAACCCGTATCCACCATACCAACCACCTTATGAGCCAAATGAACCCTCATATCCACCCCAACCTCCAATGGATGACAGACTTCGTGTTCTTCTTCAAGGGGAAGCGAAGATGCAAAGGAGTATACTGGAACTCACGACTGCCTTAACCGAGGTAGTAAATATAATAGTTTCCTGACATCTGAGCACTCAAAGAACTCCCATGGCTACATGTGGAGAATCAAAAGAAGAGCAAAGCATGAAGGAGACACTAGAAACTTCGGTGGACAATGAGGAACATGGCTTTGTATTGGAACAAGTGGAGGAAGCCATAATAGTTGCAGAGAAAGAAGTGGTTGAAGATTTAGGAGATGCTGAACCTCCATGGGAAAGTCAGGTTATAGAACCTCCTTCCAAGGCAATTGAAATTGATACTGAGGAGGGTGTACAACTGATGAGCGGATAATTTATACGCTTTTTGACATTGTTTTTAGTATGTTTTTAGTAGGATCTAGTTACTTTTAGGGATGTTTTCATTAGTTTTTATGTTAAATTCACATTTCTGGACTTTACTATGAGTTTGTGTGTTTTTCTGTGATTTCAGGTATTTTCTGGTTGAAATTGAGGGGCTTGAGTAGAAATCTGATTCAGAGGTTGAAGAAGGACTGCTGATGCTGTTGGATTCTGACCTCCCTGCACTCAAAGTGGATTTTCTGGAGCTACAGAACTCCAATTGCGTTGGAAAGTAGACATCCAGGGCTTTCCAGCAATATATAATAGTTCATACTTTGGCCAAGAATTGACGACGTAAACTGGCGTTCAACGCCAGCCTTCTGCCCAAATCTGGCGTCCAGCGCCAGAAAAGGATCCAAAACCAGAGTTGAACGCCCAAACTGGCACAGAAACGGGCGTTCAACTCCACAAATGGCCTTTGAACGTGCTACACTTAAGCTCAGCCCAAATACACACCAAGTGGGCCCAGGAAGTGGATTTATGCATCAATTACTTACTCATGTAAACCCTAGTGACTAGTTTATTATAAATAGGACCTTTTACTAGTCTTTTTGACCATCTTTGGTCTCAGTTTTATTCCATTGTTCATCTTGGGATTACCTTATGATCCTTTGATCACGTTTTAGGGGGCTGGCCATCTCGGCCATGCCTGGACC
>NC_029785.2:49879563-49912010 GCF_000816755.2 Arachis ipaensis | reverse complement strand
TTCTTCATGATCTTCAAGTTGTTCTTGGTAAGTCTTCTTGTTTGATCTTGATGATTTTTTGTTTTGTCTTTTCATGTTTTTCATATGCATTATTGAAATCTTAGTGTCTAAGCATTAAAGAATTCTAAGTTTGGTGTCTTGCATGTTTTCTTTGCATTAAAAATTTTTTCAAAATTATGTCTATGATGTTCATCTTGACATTCAAAGTGTTCTTGGTGTTCATATTGACAATCATAGCATTCTTGCATGCATCACATGTTTTGATCTAAAAATTTCATGCATTGCATCTTTTTAGTGTTTTTGTCTCTCATCATAAAAATTCAAAAAAATCAAAAAAATATCTTTCCCTTTTTCTCTCATCAAATTTGAAAATTTGAGTTGACTTTTTCAAAAATTTTTAAAATCAAGTTGTTTCTTATGAGTCAAATCAAATTTTCAATTTGAAAATCTTATCTTTTTCAAAATCTTTTTCAAAAATCAAATCTTTTTCGAAATTCTTAGTTATTTTCGAAAATTCCAAAAATATTTTTCAAAAATCTTTTTTTTTATTTTTATATCAAATTTTCGAAAATAACATAATCAATTAATGTTCTGATTCAAAAATTTGAAGTTTGTTACTTGCTTGTTAAGAAAGATTCAAACTTTAAGTTCTAGAATCATATCTTGTGACTTCTTATGAATCAAGTCATTAATTGAGATTTTAAAAATCAAATCCTTTTCAAAACTAATTTCAATCATATCTTTTCAAAAATATCTTCTTATCTTATCTTTTTCAAAAATATCTTTTCAAAATATCTTTTCTAACTTCCTAACTTCTTATCTTTTCAAAATTTATTTCAACTAACTAACTAACTTTTTGTTTGTTTTCCAAGGCATATCATGGTCGAAGACTTGGAAGAGGTTGATCAAGAGATGGAGACTAAAGAAGCAGAAGCACAGCCTCCCATGCCTTTGGTAAGCAATGAAGAAGAGATCAAATTGGAAGAAAGCTACCAAGAAGAAGAGGTTGATATTGAAGAAACTTGCAAAGAGGTGGAAGTTGTCAGAGAAGAGCACAAGGGAGTGGAGCTTGCAAATTCATTAGAAATACCTCTCCCTAAGTTGGCATCATCCTTCACAACATTCAAGTGGGTAAAATTCATATCCCTTAGTTTTCTAATTCCACTTGAATATGGGCTACTGGAGACGGATGGTCAACTTAGAGCTCTTTGTAGCATTAAGAGTAAGAGGAAGATGGTCAGTGGTAAGAATTGTCCTGCAAGGTTCATTATGGTTGGAAGCTTTAAGTTTAAACGCAAAGGTTGGTGTAGAGCTCAACTGAATGGGTCTAGGAAGTTGTTTGGCCACTCCAGTGAAAATTCAAATTGCTTGCCACCCGGATGGAACAACGATGATCAACTTTAAGACGGGTGTAGAAACAAGATTTGGGATCCGGAAATTTATGAGGATCAATTTTGGGAGCTCAAAGCTTGTAAAGAACTCCATCAAAGCTTGAGGAATTTACTTGGTATTGATAGAGCTTATTGGAAGTCCAAGCATTGGTGGAAGTTTCAAGACGAGTTCAAGCACAAGCCACCATAACAGGGAGCTCACCAAATGTCCAACTTAAGGACTTTAACTAAAAGTGCTAGGTGGGAGACAACCCACCATGGTATGATCATTCCTTTTTCATTTTTATTTAGTTTTATTTGTTTCGAGTTTTATTTTATTTTATTGTGTTGAACCTGGAGTTTTGCATAACATTCATTGCATTCTGCATACTGCATTATTAATAAAAAAAATACGTACGCGACGCGGCAGCGTCGCTGACGCGTCCGCATCACCAGTGCGTTTTGAAGAAAAGAATAGTGAACAGAGAGTCACGTGAAAGCGTGGCTGGAGACGTGCCTTTGGCACAAATTGATCCACGCGACCGCATCGCTGACGCATCCGCGTCATGTGGGAAAAATGCCTCCCACGCGTCCGCGTCCTCCACGCGAACGCGTGGCCCTGTAAAATCGACATAAACGGGTGTTTGGCAGCAAGTTAGGCTAGAATGGGGCTGGAACGGTGCTAGAAGCACAAGCCTTACCACGCGAACACGTGCCCTACGCGTCCGCGTCGTTTTTCAAAGTATGGCCAATCACGCGATCGCGTCAACCACGCTACCGCGTCACCCAGATTTTTGGCAAAATGCACTTAAAACAGAGAGTTATGCGACCGCGAGGCTGCCCTCGCGCTAATGGCACAAATCACTCCACGCGAACGCGTGACCCACGTGTCGGCGTCACTTCATAGAAGCTCTATCCGCGTGAACGCGTCACTCACGCGTCCGCGTCACATGCGACGCACAGCTTATCCAGATCAGTGCCAGAAATCTTGTCTTTTCCTCCCTAATCCTAATTTTTTCTTTTCCCTTCTTATTTCTTTCTTCTTCCTTTCTTACTTTCTTCTTCTTCTTCATCTTTTTAACTTCTCATCCTTTTTTCACCTTCATTCTATTTTATTTAATTTATTTGCATACTTTCATTCATTACATTTTAATTTTGTGCATATTTTTATTTTCTTTTCTAAATTCATTATTTTTCCTTTGGTGTTGAATTTTCTTATTTCACTGTTGCATCTTCTCTTGGATTATTTTAGGTACTTAGAGACTTGTTTTATTCTGGTTAAGTAATATTATTTAAATCAATGCCAATCTTTTATACTTGTATTAATTTTGCATTGACATGAATTTACATTACCTCTCCTTACCCACACTCTCCCTCATTGTTGCAAAATTTTGCACCACTGGTATGCCATGTGCTTTTATTGTTTTCTCACTTGCATGTTGTAGCTACCATGTAATTGAGACCCTCATTATTTGGCATTAACCAACCCATGTTTTATTTGTTTTGGGTTAATTTTCTTCCCTTTTTCTTTCAGGATGGCCACCAGGAAGAGAACCAGAAGACGTTTACATGGGAGAGACAAACAAGTTCCTATGCACATTCCTTGATGAGAAAAGCGTCAGTTGAAGCAACCCGTCCACTTGCACATCTTAGCATGCACTGAGGATGGTGCAATCTTTAAGTGTGGGGAGGTCGATACCGATCTCCATGGGTTAGTTATTTTCTTCTCAACACCAATATTTTATTTTCTTTGTTAATTGCTACATTTGCATATTTAATTGCATGTTTATTTGATTTTATGCATTTAGTTATCATTTGGTTGAAGTAATATTTTCTTTTTCAAGAAATTTTTTAGTATTTCACTAATTTAAATTAAAAACTTTTCTATTAAAACTTGTTTGAAGTTGTATTTGGAACATAGTTTAAAAGGCTAAGAACAAACAACCTGTGAGATTTTGAGCTTATTTATATGGTTACATTATTTAACCATAAATTTTTATTCTTGTGTGTTTTCTTCTCTATGATTGCAATCTTTGCTTTGTTCCATTCTATATATCCAATATTTAGTGTATTTACATGCTTGCATATGATTGAGGCCATTATTTATTTAGCTCACTTATCCCAAATAAGCCTACCCTTTAAATCATCCTTGTCAGCCACTTTGAGCCTTGTAAACCCCCATTTATTCTATATTTTACCACATCACTAGCCTTAAGCAGAAAAATAATTAAATATCCCAATTGAATCTTTGGTTAGCTTAAGATAGGGATTGTGTAACAATTAATTGTGGGGAAACTGTGGGAACATGGGTTAATAAGGGAATGTGTTATGTTTCTACCATGATAAAATAATGGGAATTTGTGTACCTACTCATGTGAAACTATAAAAAAATTAAAAATCCATGTGCATTGATAAGCTATGTTTATTTTCATGTTCAAAAAAGAAATCCAAAAAAAATCCGAAAAAAAATATTCAATAAATAAGTAAATAAATAAGGGGACAAAATTACCCCAATGCTAAGTTTAATAATGAAAGATCAATGCACATGTGATAAATTAAAAAGAAAAGTTGATACATGAGTATGTGATGCAAAAGTGGGAATTTTGGATAGCTAGGCATGAATTAGAATTATATAGATATATGTATGTTAGGTGAAAGTTTAGGTTAATTAAATATTCAATTTATAGCTCACTTAGCCATATATATATATATACCCTCACCCTTACCTTAGCCCCATTACAACCTTGAAAAGACCTCATGATGTTTGCATTGGTACATTAAATTTTTGTTGATTGGTTAGATGAAGAACAAATTTTAGAAAGCATGACTAGAGAAGAGTAGAGTGATTAACCCTAGACACTTGAGAGTTAGAGTGCATATACACTACCAGTAAGGGTTCAATGCTTGATTCTATGTTCCCTGCTTTCATGAGCTATCTTCTTACAAGTTTACTTGTCTTTATTTTATATGATTTTAATTAGTGGAATTTGAATTATTTTTGTCTTGGAGAACTTATTTACTTTTAACCAAGTAGATAGAAACATCTTAGCATGTAGTTGCATAGGTTGCATTTCATACATTCTATCATTCCTCTTCACTTTATTAGCTTCTCTTGAGCTTAGCATGAGGACATGCTAATGTTTAAGTGTAGGGAGGTTGATAAATCACTATTTTATGGTTTATCTTATGCTCAATTGAGTGGATTTTATCAATCTTTCATACATTTATATTCATATGATTTGCATGAGTTTACGTTTTCCTTCCTGATTTTGTGCTATGATTGAAAACATGCTTCTTTGGCCTTTAAATTACTAACTTTAATCCTCTCTTATTATCATTCGATATCGTGATATGTGTGTTAAGTGATTTCAGAGATTACAGGGCAAGAATAGCTCAGAGGATGGAAAGAAAGCATGCAAAAGTGGAAGGAATACAAGAAGTTGAAGAAATTGCTAAGCTGTCCAGCCTGACCTCTTTGCACTCAAACGGTCATAACTTGAGCTACAGAGGTCCAAATGAGATGGTTTCAGTTGCGTTGGAAAGCTAACATCTGAGACTTCGCAACAATATATAACTTGCCATAGCTTCTCTGAAGCCAGGTGACGCGAATGCGTGGATCACGCGGACGCGTGATCTAGCAGAAACGCAATCCACACAAATGCGTGGACGACGCTTCCGCGTCACTTTCCCGCGACCTGTACGTACCAGAATACGCTAGGGGCAATTTCTGGGCTGTTTTTGACCCAGTTTTCAGGCCAGAAAACACAGATTAGAGGCTATAAAGTGGGAGAATGCATCTATTCATCAACATGCCTTCAATTATTCACTTTTGATAATTTAGATGTAGTTTTTAGAGAGAGAGGTTCTCTCCTCTCTCTTAGGTTTTAGGATTAGGATTCCTCTTAAAAGATTTAGGATTTCTACTCTTCATCAGGTTCAATATTCCTTTTACTTTATATTTCTCTTTTACTTTCAGATACTTTAATGCTCTCATTTAATTACTTATATTTCCAATTTGGCTTATGAACTCTTTATGTTTAGATTGATTTTCTCTTATTAATGCAATTGAGGTACTTCAGATCTAAGATTCTTATTTAGATTTTTATATTATTGGCTTTAATTGATTAACTGGAAGCTCTTGAGTTATCAACTATCCGTGATTGGTTGTTATGTCGGCTAATTGACTGGTATTCCACTAACTCTAGTCTTTCCTTAGGAGTTGGCCAATTTACAAAACTCATAATCAATAATAAGAACATACCTCCCTACAGTTCCTTGAGAAGACGACCCGAGGTTTAAATACTTCGGTTATCAATTTTAAAGGGGCTTGTTACTTGTGACAACAAAAATATTTGTACGAAAGGATTTTCTGTTGGTTTAGGAGCTATACTTACAACGCGATCATATTTTTATATTTCTTTACCGATAGAAAAACCGATCATCAAGAGACCTCTATGATATCATTTGAATGAAATTCCTAAGCTCTAAGACTTTCGATTGTAGGCCTAGCAAGCACTGGAATCCATACATGATCATACAATTTGGAATTTACCCCATTGACACTTGATCACTTCACTCACCAAAACTTCATAGAATAATTCTTCAACTCACTTCAATTAGAAATTCCTTTGTGGATAGTTCTTTTCTTGCTTGGGGGCAAGAAAGATCTTAAGTTTGGTGTTGTGATGCATAAGCATCTTTAGTTATTTTTTTTATTATTTCTATGAATAAAGTTAGTAATTTTCTTATTTTAATTGAGATTTTTGTGCTTTAACTAATGTTTGTTGGAGTTGCTTTGAGTTTTGATATGTTTAGGAGATTGTAAAAGAAATTTAGCAAGAAAAAAGGTGAAGAAAGGAAAGCCAGAGAGCTCCTGGACAATCCAAGAAAAAGCTACGTCCAACGTAACCCATTTTGCGTTTAACGCAGCCAAACAGAGAGCCGCTGGATGTTCAAACAATAGCTGCGTTCAACACACCATCACCATGCGTCCAACGCATCCACCAAGCCCTTGCCTTCAATGCACCATCATGATGCATTCAACACAACTGTCCTATGTGTTCAACGCAGCCCACCATGCGTCCAACGCAACACGGACAGAGGCTTTAAGGATCGCAAATTTTGGCCCTGCACTCAACACACCTACCTTGCGTCTAATGCACCTTATGGGCTAACTCCCAGGGCCTCCCAATCCTTCACTAATCTCTCCAAACCTTAAATACTTACTTTGATGATCCAAGATTAAGCACAAGCCCATGATATCAAGCTTTGATTGCCAATTATGAAGAAGATCACTGATGATGCACGAAAGCATAGGTTTGGATTTTTACACTAAAAATAGAATTTGTCCGTTGCAAGTATAGTCCAAGCCCAACAATTGATCATCAATCAAATTTAATTTTTAAAGATAGTCATAATCCAAAACAATTATTATAACCGAGAGTATTTAGCTCCCGGGTCGTCTTCCCTAAGAGTTGCAATGAAATGTGTACATTATTGGCTATGAGGGATATTTTTGGGGTTTTGATCATAAGAGGCAAGAAATGTAAATTGCAATAAATAAAAAGGCATGCAAGTAATTAAAAAAGAAAGCATGTAAAAGCAATGCAAATGGAAATTAAATGATAAAAGGACTCTTGGCAAGAAGTGGGTAATTAAGGATTCCTATCCTAGTTGTGGACCACAAACATAGTAATTGTGTATGAATTAATCCCAATTAGTCAACCCTACATCGAGGATAAGTCAAAAGGGAATAAATAATTGATTCCAATCCCTAAGTCCTAGTCAACACTAGTGGGTCACTTAGAGTCAAGGGAAACCAAACCAATTAACAATCCTCACACAATACGGAATGGACATCCACAACTCAATTTCACCTAAACACCCAATTTCTCAACGAAGAGTGTGAAAACTAAACATGCAAGAAGCTAAAAGTCAAAGCAAGGAAAACTAAAATGCAAGAAACCTCTTGGCAAGTAATTTAGAGTTAAGGTTACCTATCCTAGTCATTGACCACAAACACATGATGATTATGAAGAGTTAATCCTACTTAGTCAACCTTACATCGAAGATAAGTCAAATAGGCATAGTTGATTTCAATCCATAAGTCCTAAGTCAACACTATTGGGTCACTTAGAGTCAAGGAAAATCAAATCAACTAACTACTCTAATATATCAAACAAAAATGGACATCAATGACTCAAGGATCACCAAAGTCACTAATTCCAAGCCAAGAGTGGAGAAAAACTATGTAAAGACTAAGCCAAGTATTTTATCAAACACTTGGTGTGCATGAAAATAAAATCAAATTAAATTGCATTAAAATAAAAGCTAACTACCAGAAATAAGAAAATGATAACAACAACTAAAGGAAGCAATAAATGACATGAAATATAAATTGCATTAATTGAAAGTAAAATTAACAAAGAGTGTTCATAACATAAAAATGACAAGATAAAGGAAATAACAAAGGAAATGAAGAAGAATAAAGATGTAATAACAATAAATGACAAGGAAAAGTAAATGAAAACAAGAATTAAAAGTACAAATTACAAGAAATTAAACTAAAAAACCCTAATTCTAGAGAGAAGGTAGAGCTTCTCTCTCTGGAAAACAACCTACATAATGCTAAACTAACCCTAATTTCTCCCCCTTTCACATGGAGTGAGGCCTTGTTTGATATAGGAAGAATTAGCTTCAGAAAGTCCAAAAACTGGGCTCTGGAGGCCCAGACATCGCCCCTAGCGATTTGCATTAAGTGAGTCACGTACTGGGATCTGTGCATACACACAGGTGTGTGCATATGCACACATGCTAATTTTCCTACTGTGCGTACGCACAAAAGTTGTGCATGGGCACACTTGCTGATTTCCATTCTGTGCGTGGGCACAGGTGCTGTTTTTGACCCTTATGCGTGGGCACAGAAGGTGTGCGTGGGCACAGGCTGAAATGCTTCTCTTCTTTGATTTCTTCATGTTTTCTCCCAATTCCATGCTTTTTTTCCACTTTTATCAAGCCATTCCAACCTAATACACCTGAAATCACTCATCAAAACCATCAAGGCATCGAATGGGATAAAAGTTGGATAAAAGTTATTAAATTAAGCACAAAATAGCATGTTTTCAAAATTAGGCTCAATTTAGGGAGAGAACACAAAAGTATACTATTTGGATGAATAAATGTGGGTTAATCCACTCAAATCAATCCAAAATATATCGTCAAATATGGATTCATCAATCACCTATAGGTTAAATTGAGAGAGAAAAATATATGAGAAGACTTGGTTATATTAGATTTGATTCTATTTTCTTTTACTGAGTTTGGAATTTTGAATTTTAGGTTTATGGTTATCATTTAAAAGGAGTGAGAGACACACACGTGCGGAGACTTCCGGCAGCTGTCTCAATTCATTGTTTTTGTTTTCAAGCATATCATGAGACACTAATCTTCTTTGTTAAGGTTAGGAGCTTTGTTGATTCTAATAGACTAATGATATTGGTTTTCTACTTTTGATTAAGGCATTGATGTTTTCTTAAGAAGTAAGATTTCGTTCTTCATCGCAAGGATTTAAATGATTTGAGAAATAATTCTAATCTAAATTAAATTTTATTATCATCTTGGAAAGTTGGTTATTAGAATTTAGCTTGAAAACTTATTCTCATAATTCTTAAAGTTTTGAAAACTGGTTTTGATAAGTGACAAAAAATTAACTAGGTTTAGTTCTTAAAAATTGTGTGGTTTTGAATCAGTAAACGTGCCTCACTTCTTATCATAATTAATTGATCAATGAATTCATGGATTGTAGGTTAATGATGCATGAGAATCATTGGTATAATTTGTAATTGATTTATATAGTTTTTCTGTTGATTCGTTAATGGTTTTTGATAAATTAGCCCCCATTGGACATTACTTTGAGTTGTGTAGCATTTGACTGATTTCAGGGAGTTTTCCGGTGAAGAATTAGTGAAAGAGGGCATAAAGAAGCAATTGAGGCCCATGCGTACTGATGTGTGAGCATCTTATACCCATTTTCTGCTTATTTTCTAGTTGAATTTAGTTAGAATTTAGTGAGTTTAATTATATTTTAGTGTTAAAATCCTCTTTGGATGCTACTTTGAGTTGTTTTAGTGTTTTACTCATTTCAAGTGAAATTCGGATCAATTTGGCAGAGTTTTGAGCAAAAAGGAGAAGTTTTGAAGCTGCCTACTAGGGTGCTAAATGCCAAGCTAGCGTTTAGTGCCAACAACTCAATGAACTCAGAATGTTTCTGCCCCATTTGGGCGCTAAACGCCAGCTTGGCATTTAGCGCCAGGCAATCTGAATTCAAATCCCATCAAAGGAGCATCTTTGGTGATTTAGCTTTTAATTACTATCTTATCTTTAATTTTTGTAATTTTTAATTACAAACAAAATTTTTTCGGTTTAAGCTTTATTATTTTATCTAATTTTCAAATCAACTTAGGTTAGATATAAAAGGGAAAAGATTCACCCTTGCGGGGAGCTTCTCACTTCTGTACTTTCAAACTTTTGGGAACTCTTGTTTTCTCTGTAAGTCATGGGCCACTAAACCTCCTCGGTTAAGGTTAGGAGCTCTGTTTATTTCTATAGATTGAGACAATTGTTTTTCTATTTTAATTAATGTATTGATTCCGTTTCAAAGATTGCTTTCGTTCTTCATCTTATGAATCTAGGTAGAGCGATAGTATAACCCTTATTCTACATGTGTTCTTGTGATTCTCGACAGAGTTATCTCTCTTGAACAACAGGTTGAAACAAATTCCTCCTAAATTGCTAATTACTTGAACTAATCGAGATATGTGACATACAATCCTCTTAGCTTTGGGTAATTAGGGTTTTTGTGGCCATAATCTATTGAACTTAACCATCTAATCTACATTAAGTGACCAAGACATGGACGGTTGATTTGGGTTAGAGGAGACTAAATCATTAAATATTAGGGTTTAGCCAATTACAGTTTCTCATGGAATGAATCTTGCATGATTAAAATAGTTGGTAAGAAAACTTAATCCGGATGAATAAACAACTCCAAAACCTTAAATGCTTTCTCCTATAGATTTTACCTCACTTTTATTGTTTACTTTCTTATTTTTTGAAGTACTATTTAATGCACTTTACAACCTTCAAAACACAACTTTTTGCTTGCTTGACTAAGTGAGTCATGCGACCATTATTGCTCAGTCCATCAATCCTCATGGGATCGACCCTCACTCACCTGATGTATTACTTGGTACGACCCGGTGCACTTGCTGGTTAGTTTGTGGATTTAAATGGACGTCAACACTCGTCCCAAAAAAAAGGTGCCAATTCTGGCGCTAAACGGCGAGGCTGGCGTTTAGCACCAGGAACGTTAGTTTTGATTTTTGAAGAGAGCTTTTAACTATTTCTAACGGTTAATCCCCCACCCCCGTCCCTTTGACCGTTCCGTTACCCCCCTTCTCACCCCTACCCATTATTCCATCCACAAACATCCCCCACTTCCCCATACACCTATCTACCTTTCCATTACTCAATCAAATCCCATCAATCTCTCCACATTCACTTTCCCCATATTCACCTATCCCTATCACATTTACCCAAATTCAAATTCATTTCCCCCACCCTCTCCCCCTATAACCGAACCTTCTCTCTCTTCCACCTATTAATACCCCACTCACTTTTCACTTTCACCACACCATTACCTACTTCTTCTACATCTCATTCTTCTTACTTCCAATTCCCATATTCTTCATTTCCCTTCCCATCCCTCCCCTTTCTTGAACCCTCATAGCCATAATGCACCACCCCTCCCTCCATACATCTTTTTTTCATCATTTTATTTTCACTATCCCTCACTTCTTTTACTTCTTTTCACCATTTTTTCTATTTTTCTTTGATCGAGGATAAGAAAAACTTTAAGTTTGGTGTTGGGCGCTCCATTTTTCTTCATTTTCACCATCCATATGGTACCAAAAATAGGAGAATCCTCTTCAAGGAAGAGAAGAGAGAAGCTCCGGCCTCTGGTCCTTATGATTTCACACGGTTCTTCTCCAAGACCCAGAAGGATCACTTCCAAGAAATTGTGAGGAAAAAGAAAGTGATCCCGGAAGTCCGTTTTGATCTTCAGCCGGAGGAGTACTAAAAAATCCAAGAACAAATTCAGAGAAGGGGTTGAAAAGTTCTGACCAACCTCGTGACTAATGTGGGCATGTTGATGGTCAGAGAGTTCTATGCCAATGCTTAGGTGACTTACAAGCATATCCAAGGCGTGAACCCGAATCCAAAAAATTGGCGCACCATGGTCCGAGGGAGCATCCTTGAGTTTAGTCCGGAGAGAGTGAGGGAGATCCTTCATTTGCCGCCATCCAGAGACGACCCTCACTTTTACATTCAGAGGGTCAACACTGACTAGAGACTGGACCAGGTCCTTGCTGATATTTGCCTCCCCGGAGCGCAGTAGAGGAGGGATGCCAGAGGTCAGCTGTACTAGCTGAGCAGGCACGACCTGAGGCCAGTTGCTCGGGGATGGTTGGAATTCATTCAACACTCCATCAATCCTTCGAGTAACTGGTCTGAGATTACTATTGACCAAGCTGTGATGATTTATTGCATCATGCTCGGTAATGAGGTGGAGGTACACCGTGTAATTCCTCAGGAGCGGTACCGGATAACCGAGAAGGCCTCCACCTCTGCGAGATTAGCCTTCCCTCACCTCATCTTCCATCTGTATGCTAAGGCCCGAGTCTACATTGATGGCGATACCCCTATTGATATTGACAGACCTATCACTAGGAGTGGTATAGAGCATGCTAGAGAGCTTAGACATGCACTGATATAGGAGCTAGTTCTGCCACCTTAGTATAAGCAGCCTGAGATGCCTCAGGAATTATATTTTTCTCCTTGTGACTACTGGGACCAGTTGACCACATCCATTGGGGAGCGAACATCGTTTGTTGATCTGCTGAGGATTGAGCACCAGGACCACTCAGCCCTCCTCCATCAGCTAGTGGAGGAGCAGCTGACGAGCGGATTTTTGCTAGTAAAAAATTCAAAATAAATTCTCGTTGCTAGTATAGTTTCTAAACCAACTAAAATCCTTTCATACAAAAAATTTGGTTGTCACAAGTAACAAACCCAATAAAATTAAACTGAAGTATTTAAACCTCGGGTCGTCTCTCAAGGAATTGCAGGAAAGTGTTCTTGTTATTGGTTATGAGTTTTTTGAGAAAATTTAAGAGTTGGAGAACAGAAAAATAAATTATTATAAATTAAAGCAATGAAAATTAACAAGAGAATTTATATAATTAAAATAAAAAGCCTTGGCTAGGAAAAGATTAGTCAGAAGTTCTATCCTTGTTGGATTTCCCAATATTAATAGTAATAGGTTGCTGTTTCTATTTAGTTAACCCTTACCGAATAAAGGAAAGTCAAGTAGGGAGCCAACTTCTATTCACAAGTCCTAATCCTCTCCCTTGGGAAGGATTAGCATTAGTGACTAGAGAGCCAGCCAATAATTCCCAATTACAAATTAACTCTTGAGTCTTCCAACTCAAGGGTCTCCAAATATTAATCAATTCCAAAGCCAAGTTGGAAGCCTACTCCATTGACATGGATGCCAATTTCGCATACATGTAAAGGGAGTAGAAAGAAGATATGATAATTGGACTCAATTGAAAATAATCAAGAAATAATAAAATTAAATAGAAAAGTATCTTTGCATTAATTAATTCCAAAAACAAAGGTATCCATATAACTCTAAACAAAGTAAATGGGGAATAAAAAGAGTAAAGGAATAGGAAACAAACTAGAATGATAAAGACTTCAATGGAGGTAGTAACTCTTTTCAATATCCAACTCAAAAGCATAAAACTAGGAATCCTAAAACCTAGAGAGAGAAGAGAGCCTATCTCTCTAGAAAACTACATCTAAAACCTAAATTGTGAATAATGAGAAGTGTCTGAATGAATGATTCGCCCACTCTGCAGCCTTTAATCTGTGTTTTCTGGGTCGAAAACTGGGTCCAAATTCAGCCTAAAATTGCCCACATCGTTTTCTACATTTTTTGCACGTGGCGCATGTCACGCGTACGCGTAGGTCACGCGTACACGTCGTTTGGCGAAATTCATTGTCACGCGTACGCGTCAGGCACGCGCACGCGTCGTCGTGCAAACTCCGATTCACGTACATGCGTGAGCCATGCGTGCGCATCGCTCCTCGCTGGTTGTCTACTTGCAATAGATAAATCCCACTTTAAGAAGAGACACAAGCATATATGAACTCTCATTTCTCATGCAAATTCACATCTTAATCTTGTATTAGTTTTGGTTGCTTGAGGACAAGCAACAATTCAAGTTTGGTGTTGTGATGCGTGAGCATCTTTTCTATCTTTTTCTAGTGAATTTGCATTTAATTTGATTAAGTTTAATCAAGAATTAATTATCTTTTAACCACTATGAATGCTACTTTGAGTCGTGTACAATTTTGTTTATTTTAGGTAGCATTTGGTTAAATTTGATAGAGCTTCCACAGAAAAAGAGGAGAAGGCTATATAAGGTATGAATGACTTAGAGGATGGAGAGGAAGCTTGCACAAATGGAAGGAGCACAAGAATTAAAGGAGATGACCAGCAAGGAGCGACGCGTGCGCGTACCTGACGTGTGTGCGTGATTTGGAGATTTGCACAGTGACGCGTGTGCGTACCTGACGCGTACGCGTGACATGCGCCACGTGTAGAAAATGCAGAAAACACTGATTATTTAATTAATTCTGATTTAAACTTTATTTTTATTTAAAAATAGGAAAATGTATTATTTTAATTTTAGAAAATAGATTTTAAATTAATTAGGATTAGATATAAAAGAGAAAAGAAACTTCTCTTCTAGGGATTATTCCATTCTATTCCACCTCAGCCGAATTTACAGTTTACCAGAATCCTAGTTTTCACTATTTTCCATGAGCAACTAAACCTCCACTGTTAAGGTTAGGAGCTCTGTCTATTTGTATGGATTGATTCTATTGTTTTTGTATTTTAATTCATGTACTGATTTATAATTTAAGAATTATTTTCATTCTTTATCTTAGGAATTTGGGTGGAACGGAAGTATGACCCTCTTTCTAATTGAGTTCTTGTATAACTTGGAAAAGCTCTTTACTTGAACAACAGCTTGAAAATAATTTCTCCTAAAGTCTAACTATCTGGACTTAACGGGATACGTGACATATAATCCTCTTATATTTAGATAATTAGGATTTTTGTGGCATAATAACTAGAATTAAACTTCACCCCCTAATTAGAATTAATTGACCAAGGAATTGGCGGTTGATGAAAGTTAGAGGAGACTAGAAAGGTGTAAGGAATTAGGTTCTAGTCATATATAGTTTGCCATGAATTAAATCTTGTATGATTAAAATAAATTAATAAGAAAAGTCAATCCGGAAAATAGATAACTCTGAAGCCTTAACTACCTTCTCCATATTGTTTTTCCAATTTATTTACTTGCTGCCTTCGGATATTCTGAATTTACTGTTTAATGCTTTTGAACTCTCAAACACTATTTTCTGCTTGTCTAACTAAGTAAATCAATCAATCATTATTGCTTAGTCCCTCAATCCTCGTGGGATCGACCCTCACTTACCTGAGGTATTACTTGGTACGATCCGGTGCACTTGCCGGTTAGTTTGTGGTTATAAATTCCGCACCACCTTCCATATAGCAAGCTTTCTCTCCATCCTCTAAGTCATTCCTGTCCTATAAAGCCTGAAGACACTTAACACACAGATCACGGCATCAAATGGTAGAAAGGGGGATCAAAAATATATAATTTAAAGGCTTAGGAAGCAAGTTTTCAATCATAGAACAAAATTGGGAAGGAATTGTAAAATCTTGCAAATTGTATGAATAAGTGTGCAAAGACTTGATAAAACCACTCAATTGAGCACAAGATAAACCATAAAATAGTGGTTTATCAATCTCCCCACACTTAAACATTAGCATGTCCTCATGCTAAGTTCAAGGAGATATAAAGAATGAATGGGGGAAAGTAAGACTCATGAGATGCAACCTATGAATGCAACTATATGCTAAGATGATTTTGTCTACTTGGTTAAAAAGTAAATAAGTTCCCAAGACAAAAACAAATCAGATTCCACTAGTTCAAATCATATGATAAAGACAAGCAAACTTGTAAGAAGGTAGCTCATGAAAGCAGGAAACATAGAATCAATCATTGAACCCTCACTGGTAGTGTATATGCACTCTAATCTCTCAAGTGTCTAGGGTTAATCACTCTACTCTTCTCTAGTCATGCTTTCTAGACTTCGTTCTTCATCTAACTAATCAACAAAAATTTAGTATACCAATGCAAACATCATGAGGTCTTTTCAAGGTTGTAATGGGGCTAAGGTGAAGGTGAGGATATATGTATGGCCAAGTGAGCTGTAATATGAATCTTTGACTAACCTAAGATCTCACCTAACACACACACACACTCTATGTAACTCTAAATTCATGCCAAGCTACCCATAATTCCCACTTTTACATCACATACTCATGTACCAAATTATCTTTTATTTTATCACATATGCATTGATCTTTTATTAAATTTAACATTGGGGTAATTTTGTCCCCTTATTTATTTATTTAAATATTTTTGGTTTGATTTTTTTTTTGAATTTATAAAAATAAACATAACATATCAATGCACATGGATTTTTTTTCTGGTCTCACATGAGTAGGTACCTAAATTCTCAATATTTTGTCAATGAAACACTATACACTTTCATCAACCTAAGTTTCCACAGTTCCCCACACTTAATTGACAGCCAACCTTTATCTTAAGCTAACCAAAGATTCAATTTGGGGTTATTAATTATTTTTCCACTTAAGGCTAGTGATGTGGTAAAATATAGAACAAATGGAGGTTAAAAGGATCAAGGTGGCAAACAAAGGTGATTGAAATGGTTGGCTATTTGGGATAAGTGAGCTAATAATAAATGATGGCCTCAATCATATGCAAGCATGTAAATACACTAAACAATGGACATATAGAATGAAACAAAGCAAAGATTGCAATCATAGAGAAAGAAACACACAAGAATAAAATATTATGGTTAAATAATATAACCATGTAATCAAACTCAAATCTCACAGGTTGTGTGTTCTTAGCTATAATTCATGTTCCAAATTACAGTCTTCCAATAAGTTTAACACAAATTTTGATTTGAATTAGTGAAATACTATAAAAAAGATCTTGAAAAAGAAAATATTACTTCAATCAAGTAGTAGTTAAATGCACAAAATCAAACAAACATGCAATCAAACATGCAAATGCAATAACTAATTTAACATAGAAAATTAAACATTGGTGTTGAAATAGGAACTAACTAACCCACGGAAGTCGGTATCGACCTCTCCACACTTAAAGATTGCACCATCCTCGATGCATCCTAAGATGTGCAAGTAGATGGGTTGCTCCAACTGATGCTTTTCTTCAAAGATTGTGTAGATAGACTTGGCTGTTGCCCCATGTAAAAGTTTTCCGTTTCCCTTCCTGGTGGCCATCCTGAAAGAAAAAGAGAAGAAAAGTAACCCAGAAACAAAGATAGAAAACAAAGAAAATATGGGTGGGTTAATGCCAAACAACGAGATTGTCAAATACATGGTAGCTTGGTGCACGAAATTGTGATCATCAACAATGGCGCCAAAGGACTTGGAGCTCTCAAACGTGAATCACACTTTGTCACAATTCCGCACAACTAACCAGCAAGTGCACTGGGTCGTCCAAGTAATAAACCTTACGTGAGTAAGGGTCGATCCCACGGAGATTGTCGGCTTGAAGCAAGCTATGGTCATCTTGTAAATCTCAGTCAGGCAGATTCAAATGGTGATGGAGGATTGATAATTAAAAGATGAATAAAACATAAAATAAAGATAGAGATACTTATGTAATTCATTGGTGGATTTCAGATAAGCGTATGAAGATGCTTTGTTCCCCTTGAACCTCTGCTTTCCTATTGCCTTCTTCCAATCATTCATACTCCTTTCCATGGCAAGCTTTATGTTGGGCATCACCGTTGTCAATGGCTACATCCCGTCCTCTCAGTGAAAATGGTCCTGATGCTCTGTCACAACATCGGCTAATCAGCTGTCGGTTCTCGATCATATCGGAATAGGATCCTTTGATCCTTTTGCGTCTGTCACACGCCCCACAATCGCGAGTTTGAAGCTCGTCGTAGTCATCCCTTCCCAGATCCTACTCAGAATACCACAGACAAGGTTTAGACGTTCCGGATCTCAGGAATGGCCGCCAATAATTCTAGCCTATACCACGAAGGTTCCAATCTTAGATTAGAAACCCAAGAGATACTAATTCAAGCCATTGCTAGTAGAAAAGAGGTGGTTGTCAGGCACATGTTCATAGGTGAGAATGATGATGAGTGTCACAGATCATCACATTCATCAAGTTGAAGAACGAATGAATATCTTGGAGAAGAAATAGACTTGAGTTGAATAGAAAAACAATAGTACTTTGTATTAATTCATGAAGAACAGCAGAGCTTCACTCCTTAATCTATGGTGTGTAGAAACTCCACCGTTGAAAATACATAAGAACAAATAGTGTAAGCATGGCCGAATGGCCAGCCTCAAAGGTCTAAGGACTAAACGTCCTAAGATGTAAAATACAATAGCAAAAGGTCCTATTTATAGAAAACTAGTAGCCTAGGGTTTACAAAAATCAGTAATTAATGTAAAAATCTTCTTCCGGGCCCACTTGGTGTGTGCTTGGGCTGAGCATTGAAGCATTTTCGTGTAGAGACTTTTCTTGGAGTTAAACGCCAGTTTTTGTGCCAGTTTGGGCATTTAACTCCAGCTTTTGTGCCAGTTTTGGAGTTAAACGCCAGAATTCTTGAGCCGACTTGAAACGCCTGTTTGGGCCATCAAATCTCGGGCAAAATATAGACTATTATATATTGCTGAAAAGCCCAGGATGTCTACTTTCCAACGCAATTGAGAGCGCGCCAATTGGGCTTCTGTAGCTCCAGAAAATCCACTTTGAGTACAGGGAGGTCAGAATCCAACAACATCTGTAGTTCTTTTTCAGCCTCTAAATCAGATTTTTGCTCAGGTCCCTCAATTTCAGCCAGAAAATACCTGAAATCACAGAAAAACACAAACTCATAGTAAAGTCCAGAAGAGTGATTTTTATTTAAAAACTAATAAAAACATAATAAAAACTAATTAAAATATACTAAAAACAATGCCAAAAAGCGTATAAATTATCCGCTCATCATAGCTACAACATGCAAGTGAGAAAATAGTAGAAGCACATGGCATATCAATAGTGCAGAAATTGCAACAAAGGAGAAGAGACAGTAGATAATGAAAGACTATAAATTCATGTCAATGCAAAAGGAATACAGGTATCATAAAAGATTGACATTTATAGATAATTAATATCACCCACAATATAAAACAAGGCACAAAGCAATCAGGATGTAAACGAGATGCAATCAATTGAATAAGAACCGTTTAACACCAATGGTAAAATAATAACTTAGAGAAGAAAATAAAAATATGCACAAAATTAAAATGCAATGAATGAAAGTATACAAATAAATTAAATAAAATAGAATGAAAGTGAATAAGGATGAGAAGTTAAAGAGATGAAGAAGAAGAAAGTAAGAAAGGAGGAGGAAAGAAGGAGAAAGAAGAGAAGAAAGAACCAAGAATTCAAAAATGGGGCGCCACGCGCACGCGTGCATCATGCGTACGCGTGACATTTGAGTTGGCCATTTGATGCGTAAGCGTCGCCCAAGCATATGCGTGGCTGGTCTGAAAGCGAAATGACGTGCACGCGTGGAGTGATTTTGTGCTTCTAGCACAGTTCCAGCGCAAGGGCAGCACAACTCTCGGGTCAATCACCCATATATGCCGATTGCCATATCCACGTGTGCGCGTCAAGGACGCGTACGCATGGGTTGCTAAGGTTGCAAGTGACGCGCATGCGTGATATACGTGTACGATTCTATCACAACTTTCTGTTCGTTGGATGGGATAGCAAAATTTAGAGTCGACGCCCACGCGTGGCTGACGCGCACGCGTGGGATGCCCTTTTTTTGCGGAATGCAAAATGCGGAATGCAGATGATTATGCAAAAATTATGAATGAACACTAATAAAAGTAAAATAGAATAAAACTAAGAATAAAAATGAAAGATCATACCATGGTGGGTTCTCTCCCACCTAGCACTTTTAGTTAAAGTCCTTAAGTTGGACATTTGGTGAGCTCCTTATCATGGTGGCTTGTGCTTGAATTCATCCCTGAACATCCACCAATGTTTATACTTCCAATAGCCTCCGGTGTCCCCAAACTAGGCGCATAAAGCCTTCAAGCAAGTTGAAGCAAGTGACAAGGCCCCAAGAGTGTTGATTGCTAGAATGAATTCCGGGGACTTTGCTTTTGCACCCGTCTTCTTGTTGATCATCATTTTTCCACTTGGGTGATGAGCAATCGAAATTCTCACTAAGACATCCAAACAACTTCCTAGACCCATTCAATTGAGAATTATACCAACCCTTGTACTTCAATTTGGAGCATGCAACCATATTGAACCTTGCATGACAATTCTTACCACTAACCATATCCCTCTTGCTCTTAAAGCCACAAAGAGCTCTAAGTTGACCATCCGTCTCAAGTAAACTATATTCAAGTGGGAAAGTAAAGGTTAAGGATAAGGATTTTACCCACTTGAATGTTGTATTGGGTGGTAATGGCTTTGGGAGAGGTCTTTCTAATGGTCTTGCAGGCTCTACTCTCTAGTGCTCTTCTTTGAATTCTTTCACCTCCTTGTAAACCTCTTCAACTTCAACCCTGCCTTGATCAAAATCTTCTAATTCTTCCCCATCACTCAAGTCATAAGTTGGAGGTTGAGAAAAGTCTACCTCCACGTTGTCTTCAGATTCACTTGGAGAAAGTTCTTCAAACTCAAGGGGTTCAATTGTGGATGCAAGTTCATCACTAGGAGGGCTTGATTCATGATCATTATCACCAAGGAAACTTGCTTCTTGATCTGTTCCGTCTAATTCTTCATAAGGTACATACCTTGGAGGTTGTGCACTATCTTCCTCAACATCAATCTCAAACTTTTTGGCGGAATTCTCTATAGCTCTCTATTCCCATAGAGGTTCAGCATCTCCTAGGTCTTTAACCACTTCTTCTTCTTCGATAATTACGGCTTCCTCCAATTGCTCTAATATAAATTCGAACTCCTCCTTGACGTCTTCCCTCACCCGTTCTTCCGCTACTCCTTCATATTCAAGCCGATCCCTTCTCTCTTGTTCTGTGTCAATAGCATTATTGGGATCATGTTGCTCTTGGATTGATGCATCCATACGAGATATAAGAGTTTGGAGAGTAGAGGTGAGACTAGTGAGAGTAGAGGCAAGTGTGGTTTGAAGCTGTATTTGCCCTTGGCAAATAACACGAAGGGTGTTGCTCTCTAGTGGAGGTTCATAGTATAAAGGTGATTCTTGAGAGTAATTATTTTGGAGTTGGGGTGGTTCTATGTATGGTTCGTATGGGGGTTGGAATGATGGATAAGGGTTAGGGTTATATAGAGGTGAATGGTGGAAAGGGGCTTGTGAGTGTGGTGATTCAAAGCTATGTTGAGGAGGGGGTTCATATGTATATTGTGGTGGATGTTGATTGTCACGAAGAGGTCCACCATAACCATTGTCTTGGTAAGCATCATAGAATGGTTGTTGATAATACCTTGGAGGTGGTTATTGCCAAGAGGGTTCATCAAATCTTTGTGGCTCCTCCTATCTTTGATTGTCCCATCCTTGATCCAAGCTCTCATTGTAATCTCCTCTACCTACAACATGATTGTAACTAAACTCCTAGCCAAAGGGGTGAGAATTCATAGTATCAAGAGAAACTAATGAAATTAAATGAAAATGAACTCCTAAAACTAAAAAAAACATAAACAAAGAAACGAAAATGTAAAATTATTCAGAATATTCACAATAACCAATAATAAGGCACATGTTTGCAAATTCCCGGCAACGACGCCATTTTGACGAGCAGATTTTTGCTAGTAAAGAATTCACAATAAATTCTCGTTGCTAGTATAGTTTCTAAACCAATTAAAATCCTTTCATACAAAAAATTGGTTGTCACAAGTAACAAACCCAATAAAATTAACCGAAGTATTTAAACCTCGGGTTATCTCTCAAGGAATTGCAGGGAAATATTCTTGTTATTGGTTATGAGTTTTCTAAGAAATTTTAAGAGTTGGAGAACAGAAAAATAAATGATTGTAAATTAAAGCAATGAAAATTAACAAGAGAATTTATATAATTAAAATAAAAAGCCTTGGCTAGGAAAAGATTAGTCGGAAGTTCTATCCTTGTTGGATTTCCTAAGATTAATAGTAATAGGTTGATGTTTCTACTTAGTTAACCCTTACCGAATAAAGGAAAGTCAAGTAGGGAGCCAACTTCTATTCACAAGTCCTAATCCTCTCCCTTGGGAAGGATTAGCGTTAGTGACTAGAGAGCCAACCAACAATTTCCAATTACAAATTAACTCTTGAGTGAGAGGAGAGAGCCTCTCTCTCTAGAAAACTACATTTAAAACCTAAAATTATGTGAATGAATAATGAAAAGTTTTCTGCCCCACTCTACAGCCTTTAATTTGTGTTTTCTGGGCCAAAAACTGGGTCCAAATTTAGCCTAAAATTGCCCCCAGTGTTTTCTGCATTTTCTGCACGTGGCGCATGTCATGCGTACGTGTCGTTTGGCAAAATTTATTGTCACGCGTACGCGTCAGGCACGCGCACGCGTCGTCGTGTAAACTCTGATTCACGCACACGCGTGAGCCACGTGTGCGCGTCACTCCTTGCTGGTTGTCTCCTTTATTTCTTGTGTTCCTTCCATATATGCAAGCTTCCTCTCCATCCTTTAAGTCATTCCTACCCTATAAATCCTGAAGACACTTAACAAACAGATCACGGCATCGAATGATAGAAAGGGGGATAAAAAATATACAATTTAAAGGCTTAGGAAGCAAGTTTTCAATCATAGAATAAAATTGGGAAGGAATTATAAAATCATGCAAATTGTATGAATAAGTGTGCAAAGACTTGATAAAACCACTCAATTGAGCACAAAATAAACCATAAAATAGTGGTATATCAGCAGCTGAGGCAGAGGCACAACTTCGATGATGAGTTGAAGCGCCAGAGAGGATTCTTGGGAAGGAGCAGTGGCCACCATGACTAAAGTGGTTGCGTTTCATTATCTGCTTTTCTATTTATTTTCTGATTTTTAGTATTTTATCTTATTTTCTATTTTCTATTTGAAAAGCCTTTGCATAACTAGTAGTATTTTATTGGTTTCCAGTTTAGTTATTTATTTTGATGTTTTATTTATATTTTGAAAAATATCTCATGTATTGCTCACTAAGCTTGAAAAATCAAAAGAAAAAGAAAAGAAGTAGTAAAATGCATGAGACCTAAGTTATATATTATGAGTTGTTCCAGCTACTTTGATGTGGTGGTATTATCTTTGATTCTGAATGCATGAACTGAACAGTGCATATTTGATATTGAAGTTAAGAATGTGGTTCTTGAGGTACAGGAACTTAGAGAAATATTATGGATTCTCTAGACTAAGTAAGACATTGATCCTTAAAGCAAAACAAACAGCAAAAAGAAAAAAAATAATAGAAAAAAAGAAAAAAATAAAAATGAAGGTCCAAGGCTCTGAGCATCAATGGTTAGGAAGGTCTAAAATGATTAAAAGCTCAAAATAGTTGTTTTCCTAACCATATGCTTGTGGTGTGAATGTGTCAAGTAATCCTTGAGACAGAGCCCTAAGAGTCGTGACCAGATGCAATTAACAGAGTATGCCAAAGGCTCTGAGCACCACTGACTGAGAGAAATTAAAAGAAAAATTAGAACTCAAGGAGTTCCTCAGTTAAGTTCTTGTGGTGTTCTTGTGACAAGCTAAACTGAAACAAAAACACTTAGAGTCACGGCTAGGCTCAAGGTGCAAAGCACCAAGAAAAAGATAAGAGAAAGAGCTGTGTTCAAGGATCAATCAGAGCTTCAAAAGGAAGAGAGTCTATAATATCATCTGGGTTCTAGTTCTAAGAGATATCAATAATTCTAAGCTTCAAAGGATAGTGAGATGCCAAACCTGTTCAGAATCATAGTGTCTTAGCCCCACTCAGTAATTGGACATGAGCTTAAATAAACACTCAGGTCTTAGGCATTTTCTCTTCTCTTCTCAGTCCAATAGTGTTTTAGTTGCTTGAGGACAAGCAACAGTTCAAGTTTTCTGTTATGATGTGTGAGCATCTTATACCCATTTTCTGCATATTTTCTAGTTAAATTTAGTGAGTTTAATTATATTTTAGTGTTAAAATCCTATTTGGATGCTACTTTGAGTTGTTTTAGTATTTTATTCATTTCAGGTGACATTCAGATCAATTTGGCAGAGTTTTGACCAAAAAGGAGAAGTTTTGAAGCTGCCTACTAGGGCGCTAAATGCCAAGCTAGCATTTAGCGCCAGGCAATCCGAATTCAAATCCCATCAAAGGAGCATCTTTAGTGGATTTAGCTTTTAATTACTATCTTATCTTTTATTTTTGTACTTTTTAATTACAAATAAAATCTTCTAGGTTTAAGCTTTATTATTTTATTTTATTTTCAAATCAAATTAGGTTACATATAAAAGGAAAAAGATTCACCCTTGAGGGAAGCTTCTCACTTTCACATTTACAGACTTTTGCAAACCCTTGTTTTCTTTGCAAGTCATGAGCCACTAAACCTCCTCGGTTAAGGTTAGGAGCTCTGTTTATTTCTATGAATTGAGTCTATTATTTTTCTATTTTAGTTGATGTATTGATTCAGTTTTCAAGGATTTCTTTCGTTCTTCATCTTATGAATCTGGGTAGAACGACAGTATAACCCTTATTCTACATGTGTTCTTATGATTCTCGATAGAGTTATCTCATTTGAACAACATCTTAAAAGAAAATTCCTCCTAAATTGCTAAATACTTGAACTAATTGGAATATGTGACATACAATCCTCTTAGCTTTGGGTAATTAGGGTTTTTGTGGCCATAAACTAGAATTGAACTTAACCCTTTAATCTATATTAAGTGACCAAGATATTGGCGGTTGATTTGGGTTAGAGGAGACTAAATCACTAAGACATTAGGGTTTAGTCAATTATAATTTTCCATGGAATGAATCTTGCATGATTAAAATAGTTGGTAAGAAAACGTAATCCAGACGATTAAACAACTCCAAAACCTTAATTGCTTTCTCCTATAGATTTCAGCTCATTTTTATTGTTTGCTTTCTTATTTTCTGAAGTACTGTTTAATGCACTTTACAACCCTCAAAACACAACTATCTCCTTGCCTGACTAAGTGAGTCATTTGACCATTGTTTCTTAGTCTATCAATCCTCGTGGGATCGACCCTCACTCACCTGAGGTATTACTTGGTACGACTTAGTGCACTTGTCGGTTAGTTTGTTGATTTAAAAAATCCACACCATGTACACATCATGGGAGAAAAAAGGAGATCGTGCGTATGCATGCATCACGCATATGCACGACCAGAAGAGCCCAATTGGTCCATTCATCTCGGAAATGCAGGCGCTAAATGCCACGACTTGGCGTTTAGCGTCCAAGGCTACGTAATGCATTGTTGAACTCGGGAGACATGGTGCTAAACGCCCAACTCCGGCGTTTATCGCCCAAGCCCTTTTTTCACGAGTAAAGTTCACTGCCTGGGTGGCGCCAAACGCCCAGAACCTGGCGTTTAGCACCGATCACGAAGATTCAAGTGGGACCATGTTTGTAACTAATCAACAAGGCTTTTGGAAGATTTGATTTTGTGAATCACATGACCATTAGAAAAGATTTTTTTTAGGGCTTTATTTAAGTTTTAAATCTATTTTAATTAGGACTATAAATAGGATTTAGATGAGCCCACGCAGGGACCTCTCCTCCTAATTTTCATTCTAGATGTTCATACTTTTTCTCTACTAGGATTTCTACACCATGAGCAACTAAACCTCCATACTTAAGGTTAAGAGCTCTATTTACTTGGATGGATGAATAATTAATTGCTTTCCTACTCTTGATTTATACCTTGATTATTGTTTAAGGATTAGTTTCGCTCTTCATCTTAGGAATTAGTGATTATTAGGAAATAACGCTAATTCTACTTGAATTCTATTTGATTCTTGGAAAATTTATATAATTAGAATTACAGCTTGAAACCAAATCCTCACAATTTCTAATTATCTGGACTTAGTGTGGTATGTGACATATAACTGAACTCTGATTTGGGATTCTTAGGTTGTGTGGCGTGTAAACCGAAATTTGAACTTAAACCTCTAATACAAATGAGTGATCAAAGAATTGATGGTCAGTTGGATTAGAGGAGATTTGATTGCCTAGGAATAGGAATTCAATCAACTAGTGTCTGCTATGAACATAATCATTATATGATCAAGGTGGTTAACAATTGTTATTAATCCAGACATTTAAATATGCCCAAAACCTTAACTCCATTCTCATACCGTTTTTTTAATCGCCTATTGTTAGTTTTCTTAATTCATTTCTTTTTATGCCATTCTAACATCATCCCTTTATTTGAACTTGTCTAACTAGATTAGCTAATCAACCATTGCTTGCTTAGTCCGTTCTTCCTCGTGGGATCAACTCTCACTCACTGTGAGTTATTACTTGGTATGACCCAGTGCACTTACCAGTAAGTTTTGGTATTCAAAATTCTACGCCAAGTTTTTGGTGCCGTTGCCGGGGAATAATCGTGACTAACAACTACTAGTTGACTTGTTGCCTAAATTAGACCTTTTTCATTATTTCAATTTATGTTTAGTTGCTATTTTATTTTTATCTATTTTTGTTTCAAACTTAATTTTTATCCCTTTAATTTTTGTTTCTTTTAATTTTATTTTATTTTAAATTCTTGCCCCTTTATTTTTAAGTTATTTTTAGTTCTTTTCTCTTCCACTTTGGTGTACCTCATTGGGATTCTCTTCACTATTAGGTTGAGAATCTGACTTCTACCTTGCTTGAATTGTTTATCCAGAGAAACAAGGACATAGAGCCTTTTCTATACGATCCTAAGATTGAGAGGACTCTTCAGAAGTAAAGAAAGCAAGCTAAAGCTCTGGAAGTTCAAGAAATCTTTGGGGACAAACCTGATAAGGATGTTAACCTCAGCATGGCTAAGAATAATGATAATCTCGTGATCAATAATCCCAACAACATTCTACCTACTAGAACAACTTTGGGGTCTTATACTAACCCCAATCCTGGGAGCTTTGTGGAAAGTATTGCACCACCGGTTGTGTATGCAAATAATTTTGAGTTGAAGTCTCAACTCATATCCCTAGTGTAACAAAATTGTCAGTTCATTGGAATTCCGCAAGAAGAACCTAATCTTTTCATATCCAATTTTCTGAGGATATGTGATACAGTCAAGATCAATGGGGTTCCTACTGATGTGTACAGGTTGATGTTATTCTGTTTTGCTATTGGGGACCGAGCTAGTCAGTGGCTCGAGACACAACCTAAGGAAAGTATAGTAACCTGGGCGGATTTGGTTAGTAAGCTGAGAACTGACATCCAGACATTTAGGCAGCTTGAAGGAGAGTCTCTCTATAAAGCTTAAGAGAGATACAAGGTCATGATCAAGAAGTGCCCTCTGGATATGTTTATGGATTGGGTACAACTACATATTTTCTATGTTTGCAGGAGGTTCTTTTGAGATAGTGGCCAATAATCAGTACTTATACTCATCAGATAGGACCACGAAGAAAGGTATCCTGGAGCTAGATGCCTTGGATGCTATTTTGGCTCAAAACAAAGCCATGTCTCAGCAGAAAACCACCATCACTCAGCACTGGGAGGTATGCAAGTCTCTTCTATTGTTATCCCAGATCCTTCTTTTGATATAAGTGGTGGAATGTCTCAATTTAGAAGCTTTGGTTATCAGCAAAATCCCTCTGAACAAGTAAATTACATGGGCAACTCTTCAAGATCAGCCAATAAGAATATTTTTTCCAGGACATACAACTCGGGATGGAGAAATCATCCAAACTTTGGTTGGAAAAATCAAAAGCAAAATTAAAGGCAGTCTGATTTCACCAACAACAACCAGTTTAACTTGCAAAATCCTTTCAACCAGCAACCTTAATCTTTTCAATCAGAACGTCCACTCCCAGTGAGCCAAGACACCTCAGCGTTGGGAGCTCAATTGGCGGAACTTTTCAAGAGCACTAATAGTTTCATACAGGAGACTAGAGCCTCAATTCAGAATTTGGAGATATAAGTAGAACAATTGAGCAAAAGGCTTGCTGACAAGCCACCCAATACACTCTCCAGTGATACTATTCCTAATCCAAGAGAGGAGTACAAGACCGTCTATGTGTTATGTGGAGAGGAGGCAGATATTCAAACCTCTGATAATAAAGAGCAAGCTGGAGAAGACAAGGAGGTAGCCGAAAGGTTTGAGGAAGCCTCCCTCTTTCCAGTTGTGCATAATGGGAGCAAACAACCCAAGGTGAAAAACTTGATGCCTAAGAGTCAACCAAGAGAGAGTAAGAATGAACAATGCCTTAGGCTCCTGGAGGTATTTAAACAACTGCATATTAACACTCCTGTTGTAGAAGCTCTTGAACAAATGCATATGTATATTAACTTCATGAAGGAGTTGTTGTCTGAGAAAGTGTCTTTGAATGGGGGCCAAACAGTGGTATTGACTAGAGAGTGTAGTGGCATCATTTAAAGGAAGTTGCCAAGTAAGATACCCGATCCAAAAAGTTTCCTAATCCCTTGTACTATTGGAAACAGCACCTTTAATGGAGCATTGTGTGATTTAAGGGAAAGCATCAACTTGATGCCACTCTTCGTGATGCAAAAGTTAAAAATTCAATAGGTGAATCCCACAAGACTAGCTCTTCAGTTGGCAGATAAATCTGTACGGATAGCACACGGAGTGATGGAGAAAGTTTTGGTCAAGGTAGGCAAATTCTTCCTCCCAACTAATTTTGTGATTCTTGACATGAAGGAAGATGAAAACTTTTTTTTATCATTCTTGGGAGACCATTCCTAGCCACAGGGCATGCTCTTATTGATCTGGAAAATGGTGAGTTAATACTAAGGATGCATAATGATCGCCTAGCCTTTCATGTCTTTAAGGCCTTGCATTACTCCAACAATGAGGAGAAGTGCATGAAGACTGAGTCTATTACTCAGTTCCCTCTATAACCACCTGATGACACCAGGATTGAGTCACATTCTATGGGTCCTGTGGTGGAAAGCCACAGAATCCCCCCTAACATCAATTCTAAGTTTGGTGTCAGAAATGTGAGGATGCCTCTAGAAGAGAATCCTAGAAAGAAAGTACCAAGGGGTTAGAGAAACAAGAAGATTTTTACTGAAGATTTCTCACTAGGATTGAAAGTGGCATTCACTCATTATCCTGAATTATCCTATATGGTGAACTGGATTCTCTCTCTTGAGCATGTTGAGGTAATTCATGAATATACTGGGGGTAAGTTCACAGTGAGAGGAGAGGAGCTGAAGCATTATCAGCAACCCTCTCCATAGCAACAGGGGTGAACCGTTAAACTAATAACATTAAAGAAGCGCTTGTTAGGAGGCAACTCAACGCTCTTAGTATCCTTTAGTTGTGTTTTGTTCATTTCATTTTCTCTTTGCCAAACATGTTTCATGAATTCAAGGAAAAATTAGAGTAGTAAAGACAATAATAGGGCAACCATGCTTAATGTGCAGCTTTAGTTTAAACTATTTATTGCATATAAGGTGTTTGTGTTATTGGTTAATCAGAAATTTGAGGTTATCTATTTTTTGTGTCTTTTTCTATCAGGCTATTTTTTGAACCAAGATGATGTTAGAGTAGAGGTTTCAATCCAGAGCTTTTAATTTGGTTTCTTAGTCAAGTATTTGATGCTTGATAATCACATGCTTGGTTTAATTAAATTATGATATATCATTGCAACTTTCAGTTGAGAAATTAAATCTTTAGATCAAACCTCAGCTATATAATAATAATTTATAGTATGCTTATCATCACCCAATATTTTTACATTATTATTTCTAATTCTATATATATTTCTTTGGTAATTAATAAGCTAATTCTTTCCTTTAAATATGAGGAATTTATTTGGGAGAGACTTAATATTTTTTGGTTTTTTCGTCGGAACTACTTGTAATAGTGTTATTATCTAGTGCATAAAGAATTGAGTGGGTGTAATAGTGTTATTATCTAGTGCATAAAAAATTGAGTGGGTTTATTAACTATGGCATGGTTTATCTTCTTAGGATCTAGCTTTGTTAATTTTGCTTGTTTCCATCTCATGTCCTTTTGGATACTTTCCTTCTCTTTTAAATTTTTTGTGAAAGAGAATTGAAATTAAATAAAAATTCGCAAAGAGGATCAAGTTTCATAGTGTTATCCTTTTTCATGTTATTTGTGTACTGTTTTTTCCATATTTAATTTAACTTTTATGTATCTCTATTTTTTTGTATTTGGCCCTAAATGATTAAAGACATATTTTTTTTAGGTTTCTACTCTTAAGCATATTTAATTTTGTTAATTAAGAGTAAAAGGTGTGTATAATTAGTTTCGAGCATTGTTATCCTTGGCAGCTATTTTTCTTTTTTCCAATATTTGCTACACTAATTACTTTATATTATTTCCTATTTTAAATCTTTTTAAGAATTATATTGATTACACCTTTAGCAATCTCTTTAATTATATTTTTTCTAATTACCACAACTTACATAGTTTGAAGTTAATTTTCATGTATGCCTTGCGGAAATTTGTATATGAGTTTGAAGGTAAGATAATTGGTGATGCAACAAAATTGAATAGAATGAATTTGGTTAAGTGAAAGTTTATGATTTATCATTATTGTAATAAAATATTTTGGGTTAATATATTATAACAATTGTAATAAGTTCTTAAGTATTAATTATAAATATGATTTGTTGTTTTAATCAGTTTTTTTGTTCTATATTTTACCACATCACTAGCTTTAAGTGGAAAAACAATTAATTACTCCAATTGAATCTTTGGTTAGCTTAAGATAGAGATTGTGTGTCAATTAAGTGTGGGAAACTGTGGAAACTTGGGTTGATAAAAGTGTGCTGTGTTTAACTGACAAAAGTATTGGAAATTTGGGTACCTACCCATGTGAGACCAGAAAAATTAAAAATCCATGTGCATTGACATGCTATGTTTGCCTTTATGATTCCAAAAAAAAAAATTAAAAAAAAAAAAGAAGAAGAACAAAAAATATTCAAATAAGTAAGTAATTAAATAAGGGGACAAAATTACCCCAATGTTAAGTTTAATAAATGATCAATGCATATGTGATAAAATTAAAGAAATATTTGGTACATGAGTATGTGATACAAAAGTGGGAATTATGGGTAGCTAGGCATGATTTTAGAGTTACATAGAGTGTGTGTGTGTGTTAGGTAAGAGCTTAGGTTAGTCAAAGATTCATATTATAGCTCACTTCGCCATACATATATCCTCACCTTACCTTAGCCCCATTACAACCTCGAAAAGACCTCATGATATTTGCATTGGTATACTAAATTTCTGTTGATTGGTTAGATGAAGAACAAAGTTTAGAAAGCATAACTAGAGAAGAGTAGAGTGAATTAACCCTATACACCTGAGCGATTAGAGTGCATACACACTACCAGTGAGGGTTCAATGCTTGATTCTATATTCCTTGCTTTCATGAGTTATCTTCTTACAGGTTTACTTGTCTGTTATTGTATGATTTGAATTAGTGATATCTGATTTATGTTTGTCTTGAAGAACTTATTTACTTTTAACCAAGTAGACAGAATCATCTCAGCATATAGTTGCATTCATATAGGTTGCATCTCATGAGTCTCACTTCCCCCCATTCTTTCTTCACTGCTTTGTAGCTTCTCTTGAGCTTAGCATGAGGACATGCTAATGTTTAAGTGTGGGGAGATTTGATGCACCACTATTTCGTGGTATATTTTGTACTTAATTGAGTGGATTTTATCCACTAAACTCACACTTATTCATATAATTCGCATGTTTTACATTTTCCTTCCTAATTATGTGCTATGATTGAAAACATGCTTCTTTGGCCTTAAAATTGTTAATTATTAACCCCCTTTATACCATTCGATGCCGTGATCTGTGCGTTAAGTGTTTTCAGGCTTTATAGGGCAGGAATGGCTTAGAAGATGGAGAGGAAGCTTGCAAAAATGGAAGGAACACAAGAAATAATGGAGACAACCAGCGAGGATTGACGCGTGTGCGTACCTGACGTGTACGCGTGAATTGGAGTTTGCACGACGACGCGTGCGCGTACCTGACGCGTACGCGTGCCTAGCGCAAAAGACAAGCGACACGTATGCGTGACTGACGCATACGCGTGACTAGGATTTTTGTCAATCGACGCGTACGCGTGACATGCGCTACCTGCAGAAATCGCAGAAAACGTTGGGGGCGATTTTGGGCTGAGTTTGGACCCAGTTTTTGGCCCAGAAATGCAGACTAAAGCCAGGGGACAAGCAGAATACAATTCTCATTATTCATAATTTTAGGTTTTAGATGTAGTTTTCTAGAGAGAGAGGCTCTCTCCTCTCTCTAGGTTTTAGGATTTCTCTTAGTTTTAGGTTTATTTCTTCTCAATTCCAGGTTCAATGTTCCTTTAATTTAGTTTTTCTCTTCTACTTTTATTTATTCTAGCATTCTAGTTTATTTATTTTCCCAATTTGGTTTATGAACTCCATGTTAGATTTGATTTCTTTATTTAATGCAATTTGAGGTATTTCATATTTATGATTTTAATTTAGCTTTTTACATTCTTAGCTTTGGTTGAGTAATTAGAAACTCTTGAGTTATCAAACTCCTTTGTTGATTGATAATTAAAAGTTGCTAATTGACTTGAATCCCTCTAAGCTAGTCTTTCCTCAGGAGTTGACTAGGACTTGAGGAATCAAATTGATT
>NC_029785.2:49871228-49876776 GCF_000816755.2 Arachis ipaensis | reverse complement strand
TGGCTTTTTTTTTTCTTTTTTTTTTTGTTTTTCTTTCTAACCAAGGATTTTTATTTGATTGAGATTCATAGACAGTAGGCCACTCTATACTTAGAAGGAGACATCCTAGTTCTTTTATTCACTAAAGTGAGTTATTATACAATCACACACACACCACCACTTACTTTTTTTTGTACTTCTATCTAACAGAGAACTATCTCACTTCACATTCAAACATTTCTTTTATTGAATTGAAAATGCAGGGGACAAAGCATGCGTTTTGTTCAGTGAAAGTAAACACACAAGCACACACATAGACTAGCTTACTTATTCTAAGAGAAATTCTACTTGTATTAGATGAACACTTTATCAAAACACAAGTCAAAACATTTTTCAACAGTAAGAGTTAAGTATAAATACAACCTATTGGTTTGCAATTCCCTTGTTCTTCCTTCTGTTGTGCCCTTTTGAGTTATGATGCATAGTGTCTTCAAATGGTGGTGAATTCCCTGCATAATTCTCAAAAGTTGCTTGCTTCTCAAGCCCTTAGATGACCAGTTAGTATGCATGAATTGAGTGTGGCTTGTGGATTTAATTTGGTGTGGAAACACCAAACTTCCTTTGTCACCAAGTATGTGCCAGTCCATTTAGACTTAAGTTTGCCAGGGAAGATCTTAAGCCTTGAGTTATATAGGAGCACTTGCTGCCCTGGCTTGAATTCCTTCTTTGTGATCTTCTTGTCATGCCACCTCTTAGCTCTTTCCTTGTATATCTTAGCACTCTCATAAGCTTCTATCCTGAATTCATCTAACTCATTCAGTTGCAACAACCTTTTTTCTCCTGCAGCTTGGGAATCAAGGTTGAGGAGTTTAGTGGCCCAAAAAGCTCTGTGTTCAAGCTCTACAGGGAGGTGGCAGGATTTGTCATACAATAGCTGAAAGGGTGACTTGCCAATAGGAGTTTTGAAAGCTGTCCTATATGCCCATAATGCATCTTCTAGCTTCCTAGCCCAATCTTTTCTTGTGCTTCCCACTGTTTTCTCTAGGATCTTTTTTAATTCCCTATTTGCTAGTTCAGCCTGGCCATTAGTCTGAGGGTGGTAAGGTGTAGCCACTTTATGGATTACTCCATATTTGTGGAGGAGCTTCTCCATCTGTTTGTTGCAAAAGTGACTACCACCATCACTGACAAGACTCTTGGGCACTCCATATCTTGTGAAAATGTGCTTTTTAAGGAATTGGAGGACAATCTGTGCATCACAGGTGGTCGTAGCTATGGCTTCCACCCACTTTGAGATATACTCCACTGCGACTAAGATATATCTGAAAGAATAGGAAGGGGGAAAGGGCCCCATGAAATCAATTCCCCATAGATCAAATAATTCCAGTTCCAAGATGAAGTTTTGAGGCATCTCATTCCTTCTTGTTAATCCTCCTGCTTTCTGACATTTATTACATTGGTGAACATATTTTCTGGCATCCTTGAAGATAGTTGGCCAATAGAAGCCGCTCTGCAATATCTTTGCAGCTGTTTTCTCTAGGCCAAAGTGTCCACCATAAGCTGAACCATGGCAGTGCCACATGATATCCCTCATTTCACTCTTAGGGACACACCTTCTAATTACTCCATCAGAACATCTCTTGAACAAGAAGGGTTCATCCCATAAGAATTTCTTTCCCTCATTGATTAACTTCTTCACTTGTTGCTTAGAAAAGTCTTGAGGTATCTTTCTTCCCACTTTGTAGTTTGCTATGTCAGCAAACCAAGGTGTTTGCTGGATCTGCAAAAGGTGCTCATCTGGGAAGCTTTCGTTCATGGGCTGAGATGCTTGTTGAATTGTTTCATGTGGTAGCCTCGACAAATGGTCAGCAACCCGGTTTTCAGTGCCCTTTCTGTCTCTTACCTCAATGTCAAACTCTTGTAAGAGCAATATCCACCTGATAAGTCTTGGTTTAGCATCCTGTTTTGACATCAAATACTTAAGTGCAGCATGGTCAGTATAAACCACAACTTTGGATCCTATCAAGTATGATCTAAACTTATCAAAAGCATAAACTACAGCTAGCAACTCCTTCTCTGTTGTGGTGTAATTTCTTTGGGCCTTATTCAACACTTTACTTGCATAATATATGACATGATGTAAGTTTCCCTTCTTTTGCCCAAGTACAGCACCAATTGCAAGGTCACTTGCATCACACATGAGTTCAAAGGGTAACTCCCAATCTGGAGGTGTGATGATTGGTGCTGTTGTGAGTCTGTTTTTTAAAGTTTCAAAGGCTTGCTGGCAGTTATCATCAAAAACAAAAGGGTTATCAAGCATTAATAGATTACTCAAAGGTTTAGCTATTTTTGAAAAATCCTTGATAAACCTTCGATAGAATCCTGCATGCCCCAGAAAGCTTCTAATTGCCTGTTTCCTTCTCAAGCCAACTTCTTTTCTTGTTGATAAGCTCCTTCAAAAACTTGGCATACAGAGGCATTTGCTCAAGTGCTTCAGCCAAGGGAATATTGATTTCCAGCTTTTTGAAAGTCTCAAGGAACTTATGAAATTGTTGGTCCTTAGTCTCTTTGTTGAACCTCTGGGGGTATGGCAGTGGAGGTGTGATGCTCTTTCCTATTTGCTGCTGTCCCTGAGTTACTTCTTTTGAACCGTGTGATTGGTTGTCCTTTTCTTTGAGTTTCTCAATGCTCTTGTTTGGCATCACAACTTGATCATTGGTTTCATCTGCCTCTGTTTGCTCCTCATCTTCTATTGGCCTTTTGCTGCTCTCTGCTTGCTTCTTTGTAGTGTCATTATTGCTCATCAATGTTCTCCCACTCCTTAATTGTATTGCCTTGCATTCTTCCTTAGGATTTGGAATTGTGTCACTCGGCAGAGAGCTTGAAGGTCTCTCAATAGAGATCTGCTTGGAGATTTGCCCCATCTGCCTCTCTAGGCTCTTTATGGAGGCTTCATGATTCTTGGTTGTCATTTCCTGGTGTTTCAACAATTTATCCATCAAGGTCTCCAAGTTAGTGAGTCTTTGAGATTCAGGTGATACTTGAGGTGGGTTATGAGATGTGGGTGGTGGATGGTAGGCATTTTGGTTGGTGGGTTGGTTATTGGATTGGTACTGGTTGGGGTTGGGGTAGTTGTTTTGAGTTTTTCTGTAGGGGTTCTGGTTAGTCTGCTGCTAGTTGTGGTTTTGGTTGCTTCTTGGATTGTTTTGGTTTGAGTTTCTCTGCCATGGTTGTTGGTTTTGGGTGTGATTATCTCCCCATCTGAGGTTTGGGTGGTTCTTCCAGGATGGATTGTATGTATCACCATACACTTCATTTGGTCCTTGGTTGTGCATATACTGTACTTGCTCTTGTTGTTGTTCTTCTTGAGTTTCTTCATTTTCCCCCATGTGGATGATGGTTGGCTTGTGTTAACTGCTGCAACTTGGAGGCTATCAATCCTCTTGGCCATTTGCTCAAATTGTTGTTGAATTTGCTGCTGCATCATCTTGTTTTGAGCCAAGATTGAGTCCACTCCTTCTAGCTCCATTACTCCTCTCCTTTGTGATGGTTGGCGATTTCTTTGGTGAGCAAAGAAGTATTGATTGTTGGCCACCATGTCAATAAGATTTTGAGCTTCTTCTGCTGTTTTCATCAGTTGCAATGATCCTCCAGCTGAGTGGTCAAGTGATTCTTGAGCCTTTAGAGTGAGTCCTTCATAGAAGTTCTGTAGCTTGTCCCACTCAGTGAACATTTCTGGTGGACATTTCCTCAGTAGAGCCTTGTATCTCTCCCATGCTTCATACAGATTTTCAGCATCCAATTGTGTGAATGTTTGCACCTCAGTTTTCAGCCTAATGACTCTTTGAGGTGGATAGAATTTGGCTAAAAATTTAGTCACCAAATCATCCCAGCTAGTGATGCTTCCTTGAGGAAAAGTTTCAAGCCACTGTGCGGCCTTGTCCCTTAATGAGAACGGGAACAGCAGAAGCTTGTAGGTCTCAAGATTCACGCCATTGGACTTGACAGTGTCACAAATCCTTAAGAAGGTAGATAGATGTTGATTTGGATCCTCCAATGGTCCTCCTCTAAATGAGCAGTTGTTTTGGACTAATGTAATGAGTTGTGGCTTCAATTCAAAGTTATTTGCATTGACATTAGGGGTGAGAATGCTGCTTCCACAATGTCTAGCACTTGCAAAGGTATAGGAGGCCAAAACTCTCCTCTGGGGTGGGTTGTTGTTGTTATTGTCTGCTCCACCAGGTGGATTGGTTGAATGTTCCTCCATATCTTGGAATTCTTCTTCTGATTCCTCTTCTCCAACAATATTTTTCCCTCTTTCAGCTCTTCTTAACCTCCTGAGAGTTCTTTCGTCTTGTTCATGAAAGGTGGGTGTGGTTCTTCTTGTACCTGACATACAAGCAGAGCATAAGGAACACACAAACCAGTGACACTTCAATCTACTGCTTGAATGAAGTTTTAGTTAGCTTAACCAAAAATTCAAACAGTTAGTGGGTTAATCAAAAATTAGAGAAATAGAAAATAAAAATGCTAGATCTAGATCTCCACTTCACTTAATCATTGTCAATCTAATCAATCCCCGGCAACGGCGCCAAAAACTTGATGGGATATTTTTGTGGAAAAACGAATTTCTCCAAAACACCAAAAACTAACCAGCAAGTGCACCGGGTCACATCAAGTAATAATAACTCACGGGAGTGAGGTCGATCCCACAGGGATTGAAGGATTGAGCAATTTTAGTTTAGTGGTTGATTTAGTCAAGCGAATCAAGATTTGGTTGAGAGATTTTTGATTAACCGAATTGAAATTGCATAGAAAGTAAAGGAAATGGGTAAATTGCATGAAATTAAAGAGAACTGGAATTTAAAGTGCTAAATCTTAAAGAGCAAGAAATTAAATAGCAGAAATTTAGAACGCAAGAAATGTAAATTGCAGAATCTTAAAGTACAAGAAATGTAAATGGCTTGAATTGTAAGGGAATTGGGAATTGGATTTGCAGAAATTAAACAAGGAAAAGTAAAATTCAACAAGCAGAGGAGTAGAAGATAACTTGGATTGAACCGGATCTAAAAACAGAATTGTAAATGAGCATGAAAAGCATTAAACAGAGGATGTAAAATTGGAATTCAGATCTCAGGACCCAAGAGACTAGATAACCAAGTCTAGATCTCAATGCCTTCCTAGATCCAACAAGAACAATTGCAAAGGAAATGTAAATTGCAAAGAAAATAGATGAAAGAGCAAGTAACAGAAACTGAAATTCAATTAAGCAGTGAATTAAACAAGATCCCAAGGTGAGATTGAAACAGAAGTTCTTCAATTCTCCACCCAAGATCTGAAGCAAGAAAATTAAAGAGTGCTGGGCAAGAAAAAGGAAGAAGAGAGATCAATTCTCCTCCCCAATTCTCTTGAATTAAAACAACAATGCTAGAATGTAAAAGTGAGCTCTCCACAAAACTCCCCAATCAAACCCGAAAAGAAAGCTCTATGAAAACTAAAAAGGGAAGCTCCTCTAAAAACTTAAATCCTATGCTATTTATACACTTTCTTCAAATGGTCTTCAAGCCTT
>NC_029785.2:49837349-49862809 GCF_000816755.2 Arachis ipaensis | reverse complement strand
AGCTTTTTGCCCAAAAGTTAGCCAAAAAGTTTGAGGCTAACTTTTGCTCCAGCTTTTTGCTCCCTGGTTCATTTTCAATTAATCCAAAAGTTTGAGCTAAAGTTTGAGGCAAACTTTTGCTCAAACTTTTTGTCCTCTCTTCCTCCTAGCCATTCCTTCTTGCTTCAACCTTTCTCCAAGCTTTCTTCACCTATCATTAATCAACCAAACACATCAAAGCTATGCTCAAAATCATGAGATATTCATTCTTTCATAATATGTGACAATTATAGCATAAAACCTCATGAAATTGCATTAATTCATACATGGTTGATTAAATCAAAGGAAATATGAAAATCTACCCAATTGGCTTGCTTATGGCTCAAGAAAGTGCATAATTCAGTTGAAAACAATAGAAAAAGGCTAGTGAAACTAGGCTAAGATGACTTGTCATCAATAGGAACTCAATCAAAATCAAGGCCTCCGTCCATTTTCATCCGACATTCAACATCATTCAAAATCACATATTCATGCTAAACCATAAAGATCAACAATATCAATTCAGCAATATCTTAATGTCAACTAGCCTAGGGTTTCACATAGCATTACATAATGATTATCCGAAACCAAAACTCGTACCTTAGTTGAAGGCGGTCCCAATCTCTTGAACTTTTCTTTCTGACTAATCCAAGCCTCAATCAATTCCTCACCAATCCAAGCTTCAACCAACGTTATTCAATCTAATTTCATTCAATTCACACAATGTTCATGTTAGAGTTTCACATAAATTAGGGGAAAATTGGAGAAAAGAGTTCCCTTATCTTATTTCATATGAACTTGGGTTAACACTCCACTATAATTTGAGTTTAAGCTTTTTCTAAAGCATCAAAATTACAAATTTATTACCTAACTATCCAAAAGCACAAATAGTGGGAAAAATGGAAAATGGAGCAAAGTTCTCGCGCTTACTCACTGTAAAAGACATAGAAACATAGAGGGAGATGATAGCAATGCACAGTCATAAACTGGTCGTCGATCGGAGCTCCGATTTGTGAGAAATGTTAATTTGGAAAAGAAGGTGAATACTATTTTCTAGGTTTTTTCTCTTCTTTTTCTCTTCTCTCTCTCTCTCTCTCTCTCTCTCTCTGAAGAATGAATAAAAAAGTGGAATGGAGTCACGTTTTTTACTATTTAAATGAGGGGCATTTTTGTTCTTTCACTTTTCGGTCCTACCTAAAGACAAAATTTTAAGGGTATATGTTCTGATTTGCATTCTAAATATTTTTCTGGTCATTTTTACATTTTTATTGTTCTCATACGTAGTACTAGACATTTATAAGTGTTTATTGTCAGTTATAATGCTGAAACACATTTTTTATAAATAATTATATTTTTGCACATCAAATAATTTTCTGAGTTTAAATTTTATCTGTGAATTTTTAAATTATAAAATCTACATTTTTAACTCGGACTGGGTGATGCGTCCGCACCATTAGTTATTTTTCTTGCTTTAATTCATTATTTTCTTAGATTTAATTACAGTTTTAGCTTTTAATCTTGTCACTTTTAAGTATCTTGTGCTACTAAGATGTTTGCTAAGTGTTTTCAAGAAATTATGATAAAAAGAAAAGTAAATCAAGTAGAAAATTGAAGGATGATCAAGGAGCAAGCTTAGTATGAAGAATGGAAAGCCGTGCACCAATCTAAGAAGCAGCATGTGCCACACCTTGGAGGAGAAGAGAAGTGGCATGCCACACCCTAGCATCATCAAGCCTGGCGTGCCACTCCTAGGTAGGGGCGTGCCACGCCCACACAAAGAGGAGAGGGGAATGTCCCATGCATGCCAAGGCATGCGACGCCATGGAGAAGAAAGTCTTGGTGTGCCACAAACTCAAGGGCATGCCATGCCCAAACACAAGCAATAAGGGAGTGCCATTCCAAGCTTCAGGCATGCCATGCACTGTAAACACCAACAAGGGTGTCTCATGAGGGAACGTGAGTGTGCCATGCCTCACCAAAATTAAGTCCCTTGGAGCCACACAATAATGAGGGCATGCCACGCCCTAGCCAATTCATTCCCTAGAAGTCATTCAAAGTTAAAGGTGTGCCACAAGACAAGCCCTGAAAGTGTTTCCCAAACCAGGTGTGCCACGAGGGGTTATGGGCGTGCCACACTAGCCCATAATTGCCTTGTCCAGTGTTAATTCATCACAAGCCCAACCTTGAAGATTTGATTTTGATTTGAATATTAAAGAAGATTTTGTAATTAATTATTTCTGATTTGAATTAGTAAGAGATTATCTTAATTATTTTGATTAAAATAAGATTAGGATTTGAATTTGAATTATAGGCAGCCTAGGTATAATAAGTGATTTACATTTACAGAGAGGAGACCTAGCTTCCTCGGCAGACTTTTCATCTTTGTGTTTTTGCATTCTCCATGAGTCACTAATTCTTTGTCAAAGGGTTAGGAGCTCTATTTCTGTTTTATGAATTGTTAATCTAAGTTCTCTTTTGTTTTAAAGCTTGCATTCATCTGTTTATGATTGAGTATTTTGTTCTTCATCTCTAAAAGATTATTAGTGCCAAAAGGTGTGCTAATCCTGTTTTGAATTCGTTTACTGACTCGACATATCTTATATCCGAATTGTGCTTGAAAATTCATTCACATAGCTTTCTAAATTGACTAGACATAGCGTTTTTAAAGCGTGCGACACAACACATGATTTTTTATTACCCTTGTTTTGAATACGTGACATATAATTTGACTTAGGACGATTTTCAAAAATTGTGATTTAATTGCTTAGGAATAGCTTGGATACGTGACATATAATCTGACCTAAGGACTACTCTTAAATCTTATATGGAATTGAATCGATTTTTGAACATAACCTCTTCAGTTAATCGACTGACCAAGACATTGGCTTTTCATAAATTAAGGAGAAACCGAGGAGTGGTGCACAAAATTGTGATTACACTTTTCACAACTCCGGGCAACTAACCAGCAAGTGTATTGGGTCGTCCAGGTAATACCTTACGTGAGTAAGGATCGATCCCACGGAGATTGTTGGCTTGAAGCAAGCTATGGTTATCTTGCAGTTCTTCGTCAAGAGATTAATGATAAAATTGATTTTGTTTATGAAAAGTAAATAACATGAAGTAAATGGTACTTGTGATTCAGTAATGAGGAACAGGTTGAGGTTTCAGAGATGCTCTGTCATCTGAATCTCTGCTTTCCTACTGTCTTCTTCTCCAAACATGCATGGCTTCCTTCAATGGCAAGCTGTATGATCCTCTCGGATGAAAAATATCAAGTACGGTTTCTGCACGACTAATCAACTGTCAGATTTCTCGTCTCGGATGAAAAATACCAGGTACAACTACCGCACGGCTAATCATCTGTCAGTTCTCATTAGCATCAGAATAGGATCTCTCTATCCTTTTGAACACTGTCATTGCGCCCAACATTCGCAAGTTCGAAGCTCGTCACAGTCATCCACTCCCAGATCCTACTCGGAATACCACAGACAAGGCTTAGACTTTCCGAATCCTAAGAATGCTGCCAATGGGTTCTAGCCTCTACCACAAAGGTTCTAACCTCCAGACTCTGTCCGTGGATTAGGGACCCAAGAGATACGCACTCAAGCTGTCGTCCAATGACTACGTTGAGCTCAGATAGGACGGGAGTGGTTGTCAGGCACACGTTCATAGGTTTGAGAATAATGATGAGTGTCACGGATCATCATATTCTCTATATTGAAGTACGAGTGAGTATCTTAGAATAGAATCAAGCGTGATTGAATAGAAAATAGTAGTAATTGCATTAATCCATTGAAACACAGCAGAGCTCCTCACCCCCACCCATGGGGTTTAGAGACTTATGCCATAGAAGATACAATATGAGATGTAAAATGTCATGAGTTACAAAAATGAATCTATAAAAGTAGTTTTTATACTAAACTAGTAACTTAGGTTTACAGAAAATGAGTAATTAAGTGCAGATAGTGCAGAAATCCACTTCTGGGGTCCACTTGGTGTGTGCTTGGGCTGAGCATTGAAGCTTTCACATGCATAGGCCATTCTTGGAGTTAAACGCCAGCTTGGGTGCCAGTTTGGGCGTTTAACTCCAGTTTTGGTGCCAGTTTTGGCGTTTTACTCTAGAAAAGGGTCTCTGGCTGGCGTTTAACGCCAGTTTGGGCCATCAAATCTCGGGCAAAGTATAAACTATTATATATTACTGGAAAGCCCAAGATGTCTACTTTCTAATGCAATTGAGAGCGCACCAATTGGGCTTCTGTAGCTCCAAAAACTCTATTTCGAGTGCAAGAGGGTCAGAATCCAACAGCATCTGCAGTCCTTTCTCAGCCTCTGAATAAGATTTTTGCTTAGGTCCCTCAAATTCAGCCAGAAAATCCTTGAAATTATAGAAAAATACACAAACTCATAGTAAAGTCCAGAAATGTGAGTTTTTGCATAAAAACTAATGAAAATATAATAAAAAGTAACTAAAACATACTAAAAACTATCTAAAAACAATGCCAAAAAGGGTATAAATTATCCGCTCATCACAACACCAAACTTAAATTATTGCTTGTTCCCAAGCAACTAAAAACAAAATAGGATAAAATGAAGAGAATATACAATAAATTCCAAAATATTAATGAAACTTAGTTCCAATTAGATGAGCAGGACTAGTAGCCTTTTTGCTTCTAAATAGTTTTGGCATCTCACTTTATCCTTTGTAGTTCAGAATGATTGGCATCCATAGGAACTCAGAATTCAGATAGTGTTATTGATTTTCCTAGTTCAGTATGTTGATTCTTGAACATAGCTACTTTATGAGTCTTGGCCGTGACCCTAAGCATTTTGTTTTCCAGTATTACCACCGGATACATAAATGCCATAGACACATGACTGGGTGAACCTCTTCAGATTGTTACTCAGCTTTGCTAGAGTCCCCAGTTAGAGGTGCCCAGAGCTCTTAAGCACACTCTTTTGCTTTGGACCACGACTTTAACCACTCAGTCTCAAGCTTTTCACTTGGACCTTCATGCCACAACCACATGGTTAGGGACAGCTTGATTTAGCCGCTTAGGCCAGAATTTTATTCCTTTGGGCCCTTCTATCCATTAATGCTCAAAGCTTTGGATCCTTTTTACCCTTGCCTTTTAGTTTTAAGGGTTACTGGCTTTTTCTGCTTGTTTTTTCTTTTTCTTTTTTCTTTATTTTTTTCGCCATATTTTTTTTTTGCAAGCTTTGTTTTTTTCACTTCTTTTTCTTGCTCAAGAATCAATTTTTTTATTTTTCAGATTATCAATAACATTTCACTTTTTTCATTATTCTTTCAAGAGCCAACAATTTTAACATTCATAAACTTCACAATAAAAAATATGTACTGTTCAAGCATTCATTTAGAAGACAAGAAGTATTGTCACCACATCAAAATAATTAAACTAATTTCAAGATAAATTTCGAAATTATGCCCTTCTTGTTCTTTTTCAAATAAAAAAATTTTTTTTTTAAGAAAGATGAGGGATTCACGGAATCATTCACAACTTTAAAGAATAAAAGAAAGGAAATTAAAGACATAAAAATAAATGACTCTAATACTAATGCTCATGTAGCTCTTAAAATAGGTCTCTAATAACAAAAGTTATCACAGAGTTAGGACTCAACAACCTTTATTTTGAGAGATACTTGCTCCTTCAATCTGTGGGACGTCTAGCTCTTCAAGGGGCAGCTTCTGGCGCTTTAGTTCCTGTATCTCACGCCCTTGTTTCTCTTGTTTTTTGAGCAGTTTGCAGAGCATGCTGTTTTGATTCTGCTGCTCTTCTTTGAGTTGATCCATAGCTTTTTGCAGCTTGGTGACAGATACTTCTAAGCGGGCCTAATATTCAAATTGAGGAATTTCTGGGAGGGGCTCATGTGCCCTCCTTTTGATGGGGTTTTCTTGAACTTGAGGTCCATCCATCACCTTTTTGGTGATTTGACGTTCAACTGGGATATATTCATCCACGCCTATCTGTACCCCCCGCATCTTTACATAACAGACTGATCAAGCTTGGGTAAGCCAATTTAGAATCAGTGGATTCCTTGTTTGCAAATATATAAATTTCACCAGGAATTAGCTGATGAATCTCTACTTCTTTCCCCAGCATAATACAGTGAATCATCACTGTTCTCTTGACAGTGACTTCAGAACGATTGCTGGTTGGGAGTATAGAACGCCCAAAGAATCCATCCAACCTCCTATTAAAGGATTCTGGATCATCTTGTAGTTGAGGGAGCTTGAGAACTTCTCTCACCTTGTCAAAGTGGAAGTAAATAATCTTCCCTCTGACCATGGTCCGAAAGGAGTGGAAAGCAGTTCCCTCTAATCTTTGCTTATCCGTCATCCACAGATTTGCATAGAATTCCTGGATCATATTTCTTCCAACATGTATCTCAGGATTAGCCAGGACTTTCCAGCCCCTGTTTCGAATCTGTTCTTGGATCTCCGGGTATTCATCTTCTTTCAGATTGAACCTAACTTCTGGGATCACTGATCTTCTGCACACAATTTTGAAGTAATGGTCTGCATGTTCTTTGGTACAGAAATTGTTATGCTTCCATAGTGGCTTTGGATTGCTTTCTTTCTTGCCTCTTGAAGTGGTTTGTCTTCCTTTGGGAGCCATGAGATTCATTTGTTTTAGCTCAGAAATCATGGGAATCATACCAAACTTAGAGATTTGCTTGTCCTCAAGCAAAAATAAAAAGAAAAAAGAAGAATAGATGGAGAGAAGGATTCGAATGATGAGGGAGCAGGGGCTGGCCAAATGTGTATGTAAAAGGGAGGGAGGGAAGGGGTTTCACTTTATTTTTGAAAAAGATAAGATAGGAAGATATGATTGATGAAAGATACAATTTGTAAAATATGAAAGATTTGAAAAAGATATGAGGAAGTTAAATCTGAATTTCGTTTATGCATCTAAAAAATGAAAGATAATATAAATGAATTAAAAAGATTTGAAAAGAAATTAGAAAGATAAATGAGTTTTCAAAAATGTTTTGAAAAAGAATTGCAAAGAATTGAAAAAGAATTAAAAAGAATTTATAAGATTATTAATTTTTGGGAATGGAAATTAAAAAGTGAATGTTTGTAATATTTTGATGCAGAAAATTAAGAATTAAAACATGAAAATTCAAAAAAATTTGAATTGGAAACGAAATTACCTCTCCCTTGTTGTTCTGGCGTTAAACGCCCAGAATGATAGCCATTATGGCGTTTAACGCCCATCTTGTGGCCATTTTGGGCGTTTAACACCCAGCCAGGTACCCTGACTGGCATTAAATGCCAGAAATCCTTCTTCACTGGTCATTTTTCTGAACGCCCAGAGTGCTGCCATTTCTGGCGTTAAACGCCCAGAATTCTGCCTATTCTGGCGTTTAACGCCCAGAATGATACCTTTACTGGCGTTAAACGCCCAGAATGGTAGCAATTCTGGCGTTTAACTCCCAAATTGCCTCTTTACTGGTGTTTTAATGGCAGTAAGCTCTTTTTCTCTGTGATTCCTCTGGTTTATGTTTTGAACCTCCATTTCCTTGATTTGTTCACTGAAAAGCATTAACAAACATGAATAACAAAATTAAATGGACTTATATAATTGTTATAAACATCTAATTTTTTATAATGGCTGGGTTGCCTCCCAGCAAGCGCTTCTTTACTGTCTTTAGCTGGACTTTTACTTAGCTGTTAATTTAGTTTCAGTTTTGAGAACTCTTGCTCAACATTGCCTTCAAGATAATGTTTGACGCTCTGTCCATTAACAATGAACGTTTTGTTAGAGTCAATATCCTGAAGCTCCACATATCGATATGGTGACATACTTGTAATCACATATGGTCCCTTCCACCGGGATTTCAATTTCCCAGGGAACAATCTGAGCCTGGAGTTAAATAGCAGAACCTTCTATCCTGACTCAAAGACTCTAGATGATAGCCTTCTGTCATGCCACCTTTTTGCCTTCTCTTTATAAATTTTAGCATTTTCAAAAGCATTGAGTCTGAATTCCTCCAGCTCATTCAACTGGAGTAATCTTTTCTATCTAGCTACCTTAGCATCAAGGTTGAGGAATCTGGTTGCCCAGTAAGCTTTGTGTTCTAGTTCCACTGGCAGATGACAAGCTTTTCCATACACAAGCTGGTATGGAGAGGTCCCTATAGGGGTCTTGAATACTGTTCTGTATGCCCACAGAGCATCATCCAGACTTCTTGCCCAATCCCTTCTAGGGGTACTTACAGTTTGTTCCAGAATTCGTTTTAGTTCTCTATTTGAGACTTCAGCCTGCCCATTTGTCTGTAGATGATATGGAGTCGCCACTTTGTGGTTAATTCCATATCGAACCAGAGCAGAGTCAAGCTATTTATTGCAAAAATGAGTGCCTCCATCACTGATCAGTATCCTAGGGACACCGAACCTGCTGAAGATATGCTTCTAGAGGAACTTCATTACTGTCTTAGTATCATTAGTGGGTGTTGCAATTACTTCTACCCATTTAGATACATAGTCTACTGCCACCAGAATATAAGTGTTTGAGTATGATGGTGGGAAAGGCCCCATGAAGTCAATACCCCATACATCAAACAACTCAATCTCTAAGATCCCTTACTGAGGCATGGCATAACCGTAAGGCAGATTGCCAGCTCTCTGGCAACTGTCACAGTTACGTACAAACTCTTGGGAGTCTCTATAGAGAGTAGGCCAGTAGAAGTCACATTGGAGAACTTTTGTGGCTGTTCGCTCACCTCCGAAATGTCCTCCAAATTATGATCCATGGCAATACCATAGGATATTCTGTGCCTCATCTCTAGGTACACATCTACAGATTACTCCGTCTGCGCATCTCTTAAAGAGATATGGTTCATCCCACAGGTAGTACTTTGCATCAGTAATCAATTTTTTCGTTTGCTGCCTACTGTACTCTTTGGGTATGAATCTCACAGCTTCGTAGGTTGTAATGTCTTCAAACCATGGTACTTCCTGAGTGGCAAAGAGTTACTCATCCGGAAAAGTTTCAGAGATCTCAGTAAGAGAAATGGACGCTCCTGCTACTGGTTCTATCCGGGACAGGTGATCTGCTACTTGGTTTTCTGTCCCTTTTCTGTCTCTTATTTCTATATCAAACTCTTACAGAAGCAACACCCATCTTATGAGTCTGGGTTGTGAATCCTGCTTTGTGAGGATATATTTTAGAGCAGCATGATCAGTGTACACAATCACTTTTGACCCTACTAAATAAGATCTGAACTTGTCAATGGCATAAACCACTGCAAGCAACACCTTTTCTGTGGTTGTGTAATTCTTCTCGCATCATTTAAAACACGGCTAGCATAATAAATGACATGCAGAAGCTTGTCATGCCTCTGTCCCAATACTGCACCAATGGCATGGTCACTGGCATCACACATTAGTTCGAATGGTAATACCCAGTCTGGTGCAGAAATGACTGGTGCTGTGACCAGCTTAGCTTTCAGAGTCTCAAACGCTTGCAGACACTGTGTCAAAGACAAATGGCATGTCAGCAGCTAGCAGATTGCTCAGAGGTTTTGTAATTTTTGAAAAATCCTTTATAAACCTCCTATAAAATCCTGCATGTCCTAGAAAGCTTCTGATTACTTTAACATTGGCAGGTGGTGGTAATTTTTCAATTACCTCTACCTTAGCTTGATCCACCTTTATTCCCTTGTTAGAAATTTTGTATCCAAGGACAATTCCTCCAGTTACCATAAAGTGACATTTTTCCCAGTTTAAAACCAGGTTAGTCTCTTGGCACCTTTTCAGAACAAGTGCTAGATGGTCAAGACAGGAGCTGAATGAGTCTCCAAATACTGAGAAGTCATCCATGAAGACTTCCAAAAATTTCTCTACCATATCAGAGAAGATAGAGAGCATGCACCACTGAAAGGTTGCAGGTGCATTACACAGACCAAATGGCATCCTTCTGTAGGCAAATACTCTAGATGGACATGTGAATACTGTTTTCTCTTGGTCCTGAGGATCCACTGTAATTTGGTTGTAACCTGAATAGCCATCCAAAAAGTAGTAGTATTCATAGCCTGCTAGTCTCTCTAGCATCTAGTCTATGAATGGTAAAGGAAAACGATCATTTCTGGTGGCTGTATTAAGCCTTCTGTAGTCAATACACATACGCCACCATGTAACTGTTCTTGTAGGAACCAGTTCATGCTTTTCATTATGAACCACAGTCATGCCTCCCTTCTTGGGAACAACTTGGACAGGGCTCACCCAGGGGCTATCAGAAAGAGGATAAATAATCCCAGCCTCTGGTAGCTTAGTGACCTCTTTCTGCACCACCTCCTTCATGGCTAGATTCAGCCGCCTCTATGGTTGAACCACTGGTTTAGCATCATCCTCCAATAGGATCTTGTGCATGCATCTGGCTGGGCTAATTCCCTTAAGATCACTTATGGATCACCCAAGAGTTGTCTTGTGTGTCCTTAGCACCTGAATTAGTGCTTTCTCTTCCTGTGGCTCTAAAGTAGAGCTTATGATCACAGGAAAAGTGTCATCTTCTCCCAGAAATGCATATTTCAGGGATGATAGTAGTGGTTTGAGCTCGGGTTTAGGAGGCTTTTCCTCTTCCTGAGGAGTTTTCAGAGGTCTTCTGTTTTCTCTGGTTCCTCCAGATCAGGCTAAACATCTTTAAAAATGTCCTCTAGCTCTAATTCAAGACTGATGAACGGATAATTTATACACTTTTTGACATTGTTTTTAGTATGTTTTTAGTAGGATCTAGTTACTTTTAGGGATGTTTTCATTAGTTTTTATGTTAAATTCACATTTCTGGACTTTACTATGAGTTTGTGTGTTTTTCTGTGATTTCAGGTATTTTCTGGCTGAAATTGAGGGACTTGAGCAAAAATCAGATTCAGAGGTTGAAGAAGGGCTGCTGATGCTGTTGGATTCTGACCTCCCTGCACTCAAAGTGGATTTTCTGGAGCTATAGAACTTGAAATGACGCGCTTCCAATTGCGTTGGAAAGTAGACATCTAGGGCTTTCTAGCAATGTATAATAGTCCATACTTTGCCCAATTTAAGATGACGCAAACTGGCGTTCAACGCCAGCTCTCTACCCAATTCTGGCGTCCAGCGCCAGAAACAAGTTGCAAAGTGGAGTTCAACACCCAAAATGGCACAAAAGGTGGCGTTCAACTCCAAGAAGGACCTCTACACGTGCAACAATCAAAGCTCAGCCCAAGCACACACTAAGTGGGCCCCGAAAGTGGATTTATGCATCAATTACTTACTTCTGTAAACCCTAGTAGCTAGTTTATTATAAATAGGACCTTTTACTATTATATTAGACATCTTTGGACGCCTAGTTCTTAGATCAGAGGGGCTGGCCATTCGGCCATGCCTGGACCTTTCACTTATGTATTTTCAACGGTAGAGTTTCTGCACTCTATAGATTAAGGTGTGGAGCTCTGCTGTTCCTCAAAGATTAATGCAAAGTACTACTGTTTTCTATTCAATTCATCTTATTTTGCTTCTAAGATATTCATTCGCACTTCAACCTGAATGTGATGAATGTGACAATCATTATCATTCCCTATGAACGCGTGCCTGACAACCACTTCCGTTCTACCTTCGACTGAATGAGTATCTCTTAGATCTCCTAACCAGAATCTTCGTGGCGTAAGCTAGAATGATGGCGGCATCCAAGAGAATCCGGAAGGCCTAAACCTTGTCTGTGGTATTCCGAGTAGGATTCAATGATTGGATAACTGTGACGAGCTCCAAACTCGCGATTGCGGGGCGTTAGTGACAGACGCAAAAGGATAGTAAATCCTATTCCAGCATGATCGAGAACCGACAGATGAATAGCCGTGCCATGACAGGGTGCATTGATCATTTTCACTGAGAGGATAAGATGAAGCCATTGACAAGGGTGATGCCTCCAGACGATTAGCCGTGCCGTGACAGGGCATTGGATCATTTTCCCGAGAGATGAACGAAAGTAGCCGTTGACAATGGTGATGTATCACATAAAGCCAGCCATGGCAAAAACAGCAGAAGAAAAATCACACCCTGGAGGAGCATCTGTCTGGCGTTCAACGCCAGAACAGAGCATGGTTCTGGCGCTGAACGCCCAAAATGGGCAGTGTCTGGGCGCTGAACGCCCAAAATGGGCAGCATCTGGGCGCTAGACACCAGAATTGCACCCTGGAGAAAAGCTGGCGCTGAACGCCCAGAACAGGCATGGTTCTGGCGTTCAACGCCAGAAATGGCCAACAAATGGGCGTTGAACGCCCAAAATGGGCACCAACCTGGCGCTGAACGCCCAGAGTTGTGTGCAAAGGCATTTTACATGCCTAATTTGGTGCAAGGTTGTAAATCCTTGAACACCTAAGGATCTATGGACCCCACAGGATCACCTCAGGATCTGTGGACCCCACAGGATCACCTCAGGATCTGTAGACCCCATAGGATCCCCACCTACCTCCATTCACTTCTTCTTACCCCTCTTTCACAAAATCCCATAAACACTCTTCCCCAAAACCCTTCACCAATCACCTCAATCTCTCTTCCCCATCACCTCTTCACCACTCACATCCATCCACTCTTCCCAATAAACCTACTTCATAAAATCCACCTACCTTCAAAATTCAAAATCAATTTCCCACCCAAACCCACCCTAAATGGCCGAACCTTCACCCCTCTCCCTCTCCTCCATATCTTCTCCTTCTTCATCTATTCTTTCTTCTCTTGCTCGAGGGCGAGCAATATTCTAAGTTTGGTGTGGTAAAAGCATAAGCTTTTTGTTTTTCCATTACCATTAATGGCACCTAAGGCCAGAGAAACCTCAAGAAAGAGGAAACGGAAGACAAATGCTTCCACATCTGAGCCATGGGAGATGGAAAGATTCATCTCACAAGCCCATCACTAAGAAAAGGATGGAGAAAATAAGAGAGCACATTCATGAATCTCAACAGGCACATGAAGAAGCTCATCATCAAGAAATCCCTGAGATACATCAAGGGATGCACTTTCCTCCACAAAACTATTGGGAGCAAATCAACACCTCCTTAGGAGAATTGAGTTCCAATATGGGACAACTAAGGGTGGAACATCAAGAGCACTCCATCATCCTTCATGAAATAAGAGAAGATCAAAAAGCAATGAGGGAGGAGCAACAAAGACAAGGAAGAGACATAGAAGAGCTCAAGGACATCATTGGTTCCTCAAGAATGATTTTCTCAAGCTACAGAACTCGAAATGACGCGCTTCTAATTGCGTTGGAAAGTAGACATCCAGGGCTTTCCAGCAATATATAATAGTCCATACTTTGCCCCCAAGTTTAGACGACGCAAACTGGCGTTCAACGCCAGCTCTCTACCCAATTCTGGCGTCCAACGCCAGAAACAAGTTGCAAAGTGGAGTTCAACGCCCAAAATGGCACAAAAGGTGGCGTTCAACTCCAAGAAGGACCTCTACACGTGCAACACTCAAAGCTCAGCCCAAGCACACACCAAGTGGGCCTCGGAAGTAGTTGTGCGAAGTTGTGAACCATGGTATTGGCATCATGTTTTTTGGCGCCATTACCAGGGAAAGAAAGAGCGATGAATTTTACATAATCAAAGTGTAATCACAACATCTGCGCACCAGAGACTCTCAGTGATATTGACCTCTTCCACTAGGGAGTCAATGATATCAGCGCTCATGCAGTCTTTTGATGTGTCTGGATGCTGCATAGCTTTGACAGCATTCAACTTGAACTCATCCTCATTGACTCTCAGGGTTATCTCTGCTTTTTGGACGTTAATGAGGGTTCGTCCAGTTGCTAGGAAAGGTCTTCCTAGAATAAAAGTTGCACTCTTGTGCTCCTCCATTTTCAGCACTACAAAGTCAGTAGGAAAGGCAAATGGCCCAACCTTGACAATCATGTCCTCAGTTACACCTGATGGAATCTTAATGGAGCCATCAATAAGTTGGAGGCATATCCGGGTTGGTTTAACTTCATCAGTCAAAACAAGCTTTTTGATAGTGGATGCAGGTATTAGGTTGATACTTGCCCCAAGATCACATAGAGCTATCTTGGTACAAGCACCCTCTAATGTGCATGGTATCATAAAGCTTCCGGGATCTTTAAGCTTCTCTGGTAAGCTTTTCAAAATAACTGTATTACATTCTTCAGTGAGGAAAACTTTTTCAGTTTCTCTCCAATCCTTCTTATGACTTAATATCTCTTTCATGAACTTAGCATAAGAGGGTATTTGCTCAAGTGCCTCTGCAAATGGAATCTTTATTTCAATAGTTCTGAGATAGTCTGCAAAGTGAGCAAATTGTTTATCCTGTTCCGCTTGGCGGAGTTTCTGAGGATAAGGCATCTTGGCTTTATATTCTTCAACCTTAGTTGCTGCAGGTTTATTCCCTATAGAAGTGGTTGGAGAAGCCTGCTTAAGGGGGTTGTTATCAGCACTTGCATATGTCTGATCCCTCATTGGCATTTGAACGCCAGCATTGGCTATCCCTTGGGCGTTTAATGCCAAATTTTCACCATTTTCTGGCGTTTGAACGCCAGAATCATTCCTCTCTGGGCTCTTACTGTCCTTAGAGGGATTTTGGGCAGTGGCTTGGTCATCCTCTGTCAGTTGTTCCTTTCTTGGCTTTTTGTTGCCTTGAGTTGAGACATTCAATGTCTTCCCACTCCTTAACTGAACAGCTTGGCATTCTTTTGTTATCTGTTTAGATAATTGCTGTCTTGTCTGGTTCAATTGTGCTTCCATATTCTTGTTGGCATTTTTGGTGTTTTGTTGCATCTCTTTAAATTCTGCTAACTGTTTTATTATATGAAGCAATTGCTGATTGAATTCAACAACTTGTTCTGGAGGACTAAGTTCAGTGGATAGTATTTTAGCCTCTTCTTTCATGGAGGACTCACTACTTAAGTACAGATGCTGATTTCTAGCAACTGTGTCAATGAACTCTTGAGCCTCTTCAATTATCTTTCTCATGTGTATAGATCCACCAACTGAGTGGTCTAGAGACATCTGGGCTTTTTCTGTAAGCCTGTAGTAGAAGATGTCTAACTGCACCCATTCTGAAAACATTTCAGAGGGGCATTTCCTTAGCATCTCTCTGTACCTCTCCCAGGAATTATAAAGAGATTCATTATCCTCTTGTTTAAAGCCTTGGATGTCCAGCCTTAGCTGTGTCATCCTTTTTGGAGGGAAATATTGATTCAAGAATTTGTCTGATAACTATTTCCATGTTCTTATGCTTGCTGTGGGTTGGTTATTTAACCACCTCTTAGCTTGATCTTTTACAGCAAATGAAAACAGTAATAATCTGTAGACATCCTGATCTACTTTTTTATCACGTACTGTGTCATCAATTTGTAAGAACTATGCCAGAAACTCAGTAGGTTCTTCCTGTGGAAGACTGGAATACTGGCAATTTTGCTGCACCATGATAATGAGCTAAGGATTTAACTCAAAACTGCTGGCCCTGATAGGGGGTATACAGATACTACTCCCATAGGAAGCATTAGTGGGGTTAGCATATGACCCCAGAGTCCTTTTAGACTGTTCATTTCCACTTGAGTCCATAATGAAGAAAGGAAGATGATGTGGATTGTAAATAAAATACAAGATAAAATAAAATATATTTTTTTGTTTTTATTTTATTTAATTAAGGATAAACCGAATTCAAAAGAAAATAAAATAAAATAATTGGAAAATAGAATATATGTTTCGAAAACTAAAAGAAAAAGAAATAAAAGAAATTCGAATACTAAAATGATTAATTAATTAAAAAGATTTGAAAAATTTTGGATATGATTTTCGAAAAATGAAGAGAGAGAAAGTGGTTAGGAAGTTTTGAAAAAGATATGTCTTAAAATTAAAGATACTTGTAAGAAAATAAATAAATAAAAGAAAAGATTCGTAAAAGATATGATTTTAAAATTTTAAGACTTAGAACTTTCTTAACAAGAAAACATCAAACTTAAAATTTTTCAATCAAAATAATAAAGTAGGACAAGTGATTCAAAAATTATAAAAGAAGAAAAAGATTTTGAAAATTTTATAAAAGATTTTCGAAAAATATAAAAAGAAAATTGAAAAAGATTTTAAAAAGATAACTTTCAAAATTGAAATTTTAACTTAATTAACAAGAAACTACCAAATTTTTTAAAATTTTTTAATAAGTCAACCTAAGGAATTCGAAAATGATGAGTAAACAAAGGAAAAGATATTTTTTGAATTTAATGAGGAAAGAGAAAAATAATAAAATGACACCAAACTTAGAATTTTCAGATCAAAACAAAGAAAACAAACAAGAAAATATTGAATGTCAAGATGAACACCAAGAACAAATTTTGGAAATTTTTAAGAAAATAAAAACACAAAGGACACCAAACTTAAAAATTTTTATACTTTGGACACTAATAATTCGAAAATGCACAAGAAAAACAAGGAAAGACACAAAACAAGAAAAACTAAAGATCAAACAAAGAAAATAAACAAGAACAACTTGAAGATCAATGAAGAACACAATGCATATATTTTCGAAAATTAAAGAAAAATTAAAACATGCAATTGACACCAAACTTAAAGCATGAAACTAAACTCAAATATAAAACTTAAAGGAAAATTAAAGATTAATAAAGAAAAATAAGATTTTTGAAAAGAAAATAAAAGACTCAAATTTAGTGACTCTAAAACAAAAAGATAAATTTTTACTAATCTAAGCAACAAAATAAACCGTCAATTATCGAAACTCGAACAATCCCCGGCAACGGCGCCAAAAACTTGGTGCACGAAATTGTGATTACACTTTTCACAACTCTGTGCAACTAACCAGTAAGTGCACTGAGTCGTCCAAGTAATACCTTACGTGAGTAAGGGTCGATCCCACAGAGATTGTCGGCTTGAAGCAAACTATGGTTATCTTGCAGTTCTTAGTCAGGAGATTAATGATAAAATTGATTTTGTTTATGAAAAGTAAATAACATGAAGTAAATTGTACTTGTGATTCAGTAATGAGGAACATGTTGAGGTTTCGGAGATGCTCTGTCATCTGAATCTCTGCTTTCCTACTTTCTTCTTCTCTAAACACGCATGGCTTCCTTCAATGGCAAGCTGTATGATCCTCTCGGATGAAAAATACCAAGTACGGTTTCTGCACGGCTAATCAACTGTCAGATTTCTCGTCTCGGATGAAAAATACCACGTACAGCTACCGCACGGCTAATCATCTGTCGGTTCTCACTAGCGTCAGAATAGGATCTCTCTATCCTTTTGCACACTGTCACTGCACCCAACATTCGCAAGTTTGAAGCTCGTCACAGTCATCCCCTCCCAGATCCTACTCGGAATACCACAGACAAGGTTTAGACTTTTCGGATCCCAGGAATGCTGCCAATCGGTTCTAGCCTCAACCACGAAGTTTCTAACCTCCATACTCGGTCCATGAATTAGAGACCCAAGAGATACGTACTCAAGCTGTCGCCCAATGACTACGTTGAGCTCAGATAGAACGGGAGTGGTTGTCAGGCACGCATTCATAGGTTTGAGAATAATGATGAGTGTCACGGATCATCATATTCTCTATATTGAAGTATGAGTGAGTATCTTAGTATAGAATCAAGCGTGATTGAATAGAAAACAGTAGTAATTGCATTAATCCATTGAAACACAGCAGAGCTCCTTACCCCCACCCATGGGGTATAGAGAGTCATGCCGTAGAAGTTACAATATGAGATGTAAAATGTCATGAGTTACAAAAATGAATCTCTAAAAATAGTTTTTATACTAAACTAGTAATTTAGGTTTATAGAAAATGAGTAACTAAGTGCAGATAGTGCAGAAATCCACTTCCGGGATCCACTTAGTGTGTGCTTGGGCTGAGCATTGAAGCTTTCACGTGCGTAGGCCATTCTTGGAGTTAAACGCCAGCTTGGGTGCCAGTTTGGGCATTTAACTCCAGTTTTGGTGCCAGTTCTGGCGTTTTACTCCAAAAAAGGGTCTCTAGCTGGCGTTTAACGCCAGTTTGGGCCATCAAATATCGGGCAAAGTATGGACTATTATATTGCTGGAAAGCCCAAGATGTCTACTTTCCAACGCAATTGAGAGTGCGCCAATTGGGCTTCTGTAGCTCCAGAAACTCCATTTTGAGTGCAGGAGGGTCAGAATCCAACAGCATCAGCAGTCCTTTCTCAGCCTCTGAATCAGATTTTTGCTCAGGTCCGTCAATTTCAGCCAAAAAATATCTGAAATTATAGAAAAATACACAAACTCGTAGTAAAACTCAGAAATGTGATTTTTGCATAAAAACTAATAAAAATATAATAAAAAGTAACTAAAACATACTAAAAACTATCTAAAAACAATGCCAAAAAGGGTATAAATTATCTGCTCATCAAGGAGCCAAGAAATGGGAAATCGGTTAATAAAGATTCGTCATGAACGATCCGTGCTTGCTTTGAATAGAGAAAAAAAAGTTTAATTCTTCTGAAGACTTGAGCATCCTCAAAACCCTTGACTTTTCCATCATATATATTTTCCTTCAACAACCATAAGTACTAAAAACCCTAGCCTTCAAGTTTTTTCAAGTTTTTACTTTTCCAGCAAGTCATTAAGATTTCAGCACTCAACAATTCCATGTTTATTGATTCAATATTTGCATGCCCAATATGTTAATCCTTGTGGGAACGATATCCACTCACCGTAGTATTACTTGAATGATCCGGTGCACTTGCCGGTATCCATGAGCTTCACTTTTTGCACATCACTGGGCGATTTAAACACCTTTAACTAAATTTTTTAAATATATAATCTACTAGTGAATTTTTCGGGATCTTACATCCTATCCACCTTAAAAAAAATTGCTCTCAAAATTTAGTTACCTATTAAAAGATGGGATAATCTTTTCTCATTTTAATCTTTGAGAAAACTCCGGATCCTTGCAGTTGATCCATCAAATCATCGATTCCTTGTATCGGATATTTATTCTTCATAGTCACCTTATTCAAACGCTTATAATCCACACACAACCGCATACTGCCATCTTTTATTTTCACTAACAAAACTGGCGCTCCCCATTGGGAGACACTCGTCGAATAAACTTCTTATCCAACGGCTCCTTTAACTGAATCTTAGGTTCTGCCAGCTCTAACGATGACATTTTATACGGTGTGATTGAGACCGGCCCTACTCCCGATACTAACTCTGTTACAAACTCTATCTCTCGAGGAGGAAAAATTCAGGTATATCCTCAGAAAATACCTCGAAAAACTCTTTTACTATCAGAAATTGATCTAGGTTCTGTTCATCTCTTGACAAGCTAGCAGCTATAAGAACATACCCTTGACACTCCTTTCCACTATAATTCACCATTATAGAGTTCAAGTAATAACTCGGGGCTACTACTAGCCCTTCTAACCCTTTAGATATAAACCAAATAAAATGTTCAAAATAGTACAACAACACATGATGCATCGACTACTATTCCAAACCCAAAATCAAATCTCTTTTAGTCAAATGCAAACATATTAAATCATGAACAAACTGTCTGTTTTCTATTTGAAAAGGCACTTATTGACAACACAGTCTAGTTATCACTTGAGAAGCTGGTGTGTGCACATGCAAGTCATAAACTAAATCTGATAATTTCAGCCCTAAGTCCTCAACTCTGTCATATGATATAATGAATGCGATGCTCTAGTATTGTATAATGCAGTTAAAGTTCTGTTACCAATTTTAAAAATACGTTGGATCAGAGATCCGGATCTAGCAGCATTATTTGCCATCATAGCAAAGACTCGACCTTGTTGTTGAGATCAATCTGCATCCTAAGTTATCCTACATGGACAATCCCTCGCCATATGCCCTGGAAACGTACCCTTGAAACACATACCTAACCCTATCCTACACGGCTTGTCTGGATGGTATCTCCCACATCTCTGGTGCGGAATTTCTAGATCCATAAACTAACCGGCAAGTGCATTAGGTCGTACTAAGTAATACCTCTGGTGAGTGAGGGTCGATCCCACGAGGATTGATAGACTGAGCAACAATGATTAAATGATTCCTTAGTCAGGCAAGCAAAAAGTGATGTTTTGAGGATTCAAAAAGCATTAAATAGTAGTTCAGAGAGTAGAAAACACAAATAGTGAGAATGGTGTGAAGTTTGAGAGAGAGAGAGAGAGAGAGAGCAGTTAAGGTTTCAGAGATGTTTACTTTTTCGGATTAAGTTTTCTTACTAACTATTTTAATCATGCAAGATTCAATTCATGGAAAACTGTCAGTGACCAAACCCTAATGTCATAGTGATTTAGTCTACTCTAACCTAGTTAACCGCTAATGTCTTGGTCACTTAATTTCGATTAGAGGATGAAGTTCAATTCTAGTTTATGGCCACAAAAACCCTAATTATCCAAAGCTAAGAAGATTATATGTCACGTATTTCTATTAGTTCAAGTAATTAAAAATTTAGGAGGAATTTACTTTCAAGCTGTTGTTCAGGTGATATATCTCTTCCAAGAATCACAAGAACACAAATAGAATAAGGGTCATTCTTTCGATCCACCCAGATTCATAAAATTAAGAACGAATGTAATCTTTCAAACTGAATCAATACGTTAATTAAAATAGAAAAACAATAGTGAATCTATAGAAGAGCTCCTAACCTTAATTGACGAGGTTTAGTGGCTCATACTTCAGAGAGAAAACTAGGGTTCTCCAAATTATCAAAGTGCGGAAGTGAGAAGATCCTCCCTAAGGGTTGACTATTTTCTATTTTGTATCTAAACTAATTTGATTTTAAACTAAAATAAAATAATAAATTTGGTGCACGAATTATGAATCACACTTTTCACAACTCGTACCACTGACCAGCAAGTGCACTGGGTCGTCCAAGTAATACCTCACGTGAGTCAACGCAGTTAAAATCATGCCATTTTGAGTTCTGTAGCTCCAGAAAATCCATTTTGAGTGCAGGGAGGTCAGAATCCAACAGCATCAGCAGTCCTTTTTCAGCCTGAATCAGATATTTGCTCAGCTCCTTCAATTTCAGCCAGAAAAATACCTGAAATTACAGAAAAATACACAACTCATAGTAAAGTCCAGAAATATAAATTTTTCCTAAAAATAATGGAAATAAACTAAAAACTAACTAAAACATACTAAAAACTATATGAAATTAACCCCAAAAAGCGTATAAAATATCCGCTCATCACAACACCAAACTTAAACTGTTGCTTGTCCTCAAGCAACTAGACAAATAAAATAGAAGACTAATAGGTTGAGAAGCAATAATATCTCAGATTTTTTTTTTCATGAAGCTCAGATTCTAATTAGATGAGCGGGGCTAGTAGCTTTTTGCTTCCGAACAGTTTTGGCATCTCACTTTATCCATTGAAGCTCAGAGTGATTAGCATCTATAGGAACTCAGAATTCAGATAGTGCTATTAATTCTCCTAGTTCAGTATGTTGATTCTTGAACACAGCTACTTTATGAGTCTTGGCCGTGGCCCTAAGCACTTTGTTTTCCAGTATTACTACCGGATACATAAATGCCACAGACACATAACTGGGTGAACCTTTTCAGATTGTGACTCAGCTTTGCTAAAGTCCCCAATTAGAGGTGTCCAGAGTTCTTAAGCACACTCTTCTTTTTGCTTTGGACCTTGACTTTAACCGCTCAGTCTCAAGTTTTCACTTGACACCTTCACGCCACAAGCACATGGTTAGGGACAGCTTGGTTTAGCCGCTTAGGCCAGGTTTTTATTCCCTTAGGCCCTCCTATCCACTGATGCTCAAAGCCTTGGGATCCTTTTTATTACCCTTGGCTTTTGGTTTTAAGGGCTATTGGCTTTTTGCTCTTGCCTTTTGGTTTTAAGAGCTTTGGCTTTTTCTGCTTGCTTTCTCTTCTCTTTTTTTCATCCCCTGAGGTATCTCTTGATTTGCAGCCACATGTTCTACCACTGAGCTATAGATCCTTCACATAATTGTTTTACCATACCAAACTTAGAATGTTGCTCGCCCTCGAGCAAAAGAAGAGGGAATAGATGAAGAAGAAGATGTGGAAAGAAAAAATCTAGTATTATGAGGAGGGAAGGTGGGGATCCTGTGGGGTTCACAGATCTTGAAATGATCCTGCAAGGTCCACAGATCTTGAGGTGTCAAGGCATTTACATCCCTGCACCAATTTGGGCATGCAAAATGCCCTTGCACACAACTCTGGGCGTTCAGCGCCAGGTTGGTGCCCATTTTGGGCGTTCAACGCCCATTTACTAGCCATTTCTGGCATTGAACGCCAGAACCATGCTTGTTCTGGGCGTTCAGCGCCAGGATGTTGCCCATTTTGGGCGTTCAGCGCCAGAACCATGCTCTGTTCTGGCGTTGAACGCCAGACAGGTGCTTCCTCCAGGGTGTGATTTTTCTTCTGCTGTTTTTGTTTCCGTTTTCAATTTTTAATATTTATTTTGTGACTCCACATGATCATGAACCTAATAAAACATGAAAAACCATGAAAATAAATAAAAATTGGGTTGCCTCCCAACAAGCGCTTCTTTAATGTCCTTAGCTGGACTTTGCTGAGCTTTTAATCTAGCTTCAACCTTGAGCATTCTTGCTCAATGTTGCCTTCAAGATAATGCTTGATTCTCTGTCCATTGACAATGAACTTCTTATCAGAATCAATATCTTGAAGCTCCACATAACCATATGGTGATACACTTGTAATCACGTATGGTCCCCTCCACCGGGATTTCAGTTTCCCGGGGAATAGCCTGAGTCTAGAGTTAAACAACAGAACCTTCTGTCCTGGTTCAAAGATTCTAGATGACAGCTTTCTGTCATGCCACTTTTTTTATTTTTCTTTATATAGCATGGCATTTTCGAAAGCTGTGAATCTGAACTCCTCTAGCTCATTTAGCTGGAGCAATCATTTTTCTCCTGCTAATTTGGCATCAAAGTTTAGTAATCTGGTTGCCCAGTAGGCCTTATGTTCCAGTTCCACGGGCAGGTGACATGCCTTACCATACACCAGTTGGTATGGAGAGGTCCCTATAGGGGTCTTGAATGCTGTTCTGTAAGCCCACAGAGCATCATCCAAGCTCCGTGCCCAATCCTTTCTACGGGTATTTACTGTCCATTCCAGGATTCTCTTTAATTCTCTATTAGAGACTTCAGCTTGCCCATTGGTTTGTGGATGATATGGAGTGGCCACCTTGTGGCGAATTCCATACCGAACCATGGCAGAGTAAAGCTGTTTATTGCAGAAGTGAGTGCCCCCATCACTGATTAGTACTCTAGGGACACCAAACCTGCTAAAGATATGTTTCTGGAGGAACTTCAGCACTATTTTAGTATCATTGGTGGGTGTGGCAATAGCCTCAACCCATTTTGATACATAGTCAACTGCCACCAGAATATAAGTGTTTGAGTATGATGGTGGGAAAGGTCCCATGAAGTCAATTCCCCATACGTCAAACAACTCAATCTCAAAGATTCCTTGTTGAGGCATGGCGTAACCATGAGGCAGATTGCCAGCTCTTTGGCAATTGTCACAGTTACGTACAAACTCTCATGAATCTTTATAGAGTGTGGGCCAATAGAAGCCACATTGGAGGACCTTGGTGGCTGTTCGCTCACCTCCGAAATGGCCTCCATATTGTGATCCATGGCAATGCCATAGGATCCTCTGTGCTTCTTCTTTAGGCACACACCTACGGATTATTCCGTCTGCACATCTCTTAAAGAGATAGGGTTCATCCCACAAGTAATACTTTGCATCAGTGATTAATTTCTTCTTTTGTATCCTGTTGTACTCCTTGGGTATGAACCTTGCAGCTTTATAGTTTGCAATGTCGGCAAACCATGGTGCTTCCTGAATGGCAAATAGATGCTCATCAGGAAACGTCTCAGAGATCTCAAGAAAGGGGAGGGACGTCCCTTCCACTGGCTCTATCCGGAACAGATGGTCAGCCACTTGGTTCTCTGTCCCTTTTCTGTCTCTTATTTCTATATCAAACTCTTGCAGAAGCAATACCCATCAGAGAGCATGCATCTCTGGAAGGTTGCAGGCGCATTACATAGCCCAAATGGCATCCTTCTATAAGCAAACACTCCGGATGGACATGTGAATGCTGTTTTCTCTTAATCCTGGGGATCTACTGCAATCTGGTTATAGCCTGAGTAGCCGTCTAAAAAGCAGTAATACTCATGACCTGCCAGTCTTTCTAGCATCTGGTCTATGAATGGTAAAGGAAAATGATCCTTTCTGGTGGCTGTATTGAGTCTTCTGTAGTCAATACACATGCGCCATCCTGTAACTGTTCTTGTAGGAACCAGTTCATTCTTTTCATTATGAATCACTGTCATGCCTCCCTTTTTTGGGACGACTTGGACAGGGCTCACCCAGGGGCTATCAGAAATAGGATAAATGATCCCAGCCTCCAGTAATTTGGTGACCTCTTTTTGCACCACTTCTTTCATGGCTGGATTTAGCCGCCTCTGTGGTTGCACCACTGGTTTGGCATTATCCTCCAATAAGATTTTGTGCATGCATCTAGCTGGGCTTATGCCCTTAAGATCACCTATGGACCACCCAAGAGCTGTCTTGTGTGTCCTTAGCACTTGAATAAGTGCCTCCTCTTCTTGTGAATTTAAAGCAGCGCCAGTTTTGGCCATGGTCTGGGCATTCAGCGCCAGCCTTCCACCAAATTTCTGGCGTTTTATCGCCAGAATTATTTTTCCCTGGGCTCTTACTGTCCTCAGGTAAATTTTGGGTGGTTTGATCATTTCTTAGCTTTTTGCTGCCTTGAGGTGGGGTATTTAATGTTTTCCCGCTTCTTAGTTGAACTGCTTGGCATTCTTCTGCTATTTGCCTTAACAGCTGCTGCTTTGTTTGCTTAAACTGTTCGTCCATATGTATATTAGCCGTCCTTGTCTCTTGTAACCTGTCTTTAAATTCAGCTAGCTGCTTTGTTAGAAAGTCCAATTGCTGATTGAATTCAGCAGCTTGTTTCATAGGACTGAGTTTAGCAGTTACTATTTTAACCTCTTCAAGATCGTCCAGTTGCTAGGAAGGGTCTTCCTAGAATGAGAGTAGCACTCTTGTGCTCCTCTATTTCCAGCACAACAAAGTCAGTGGGAAAGGCGAATGGCCCATCTCTGACAATCATGTCCTCAATCACGCCTGATGGGTATTTAGTGGAACCATCAGCAAGTTGGAGACATATCCGGGTTGGTTTAACTTCTTCAGTTAAGCCAAGCTTNAATTTGTGTGTGTCTGATCCCTCACTGGCACTTGAGTGCCAGAGTTAGAAGCTGGGGTGAAACTGGACGCCAGCTCCTTGTCTGCTCCTGGCGTCTGAACGCCAGAACTGTGCCCATTTTGGGCGTTCAGCGCCAGATCTTGCCCATTTTGGGCGTTCAACGCCAGATCCTTGCCCATTTCTGGCGTTGAACGCCAA
>NC_029785.2:49831669-49832359 GCF_000816755.2 Arachis ipaensis | reverse complement strand
GTGGATCACCGTTGTCAATGGCTACCTTCCGTCCTCCCAGTGAAAACTACGCTCACGCGCTCTGTCACAGCACGGCTAATCACCGGTTGGTTCTCGATCTGGTTGGAATAGGATTTACTATCCTTTTGCGTCTGTCACTAACGCCCAGCCTTCAGGAGTTTAAAGCTCGTCATAGTCATTCAATCCTTGAATCCTACTCGGAATACCACAGACAAGGTTTAGACTTTCCGGATTCTCTTGAATGCCGCCATCATTCTAGCTTACGCCACGAAGATTCTGATTAAGAGATCTAAGAGATACTCATTCAGTAGAAGGTAGAACGGAAGTGGTTGTCAGGCACACGTTCATGATTTGAGGAAGGTGATGAGTTTCACAGATCATCACCTCCATCACAGTTAAGCGCGAATGAACATCTTAGATAGGAACAAGCGTGTTTGAATGGAAAACAGAAATACTTGCATTAATTCATCGAGACACAGCAGAGCTCCTCACCCCCAACAGTTCATTTCCGCTTAGGTCCATGATGAAGAAAGGGAGATGATGTAAAATAGAAAAAATATTTTTATTTATTTATTTATGTATTTATTTCGAAAATGAAATAAATTAAAAAAATAAAAATTGAGTGAAGATTTTCGAAAAACTGAGGAGAGAGAAAGTGGTTAGGAAGTTTTGAAAAGGATATGATGATTT
>NC_029785.2:49815245-49831579 GCF_000816755.2 Arachis ipaensis | reverse complement strand
AGGAGAGAGAAAAACAATAAGATAGCATAAGATTTACAATTTTTAGATCTAATGCTCCTTGTTTTCGAAAATTTTGGAGGGAAAACACCAAGGAACACCAAACTTAAAAATTTTAAGATCAAGACACAAGGAAAACTCAAGAACACTTAGGAAGAACACCAAACTTAAAATTTTTTAGGAAACCAAAATAGATTTTCGAAATTTTTTTTTTTTTTGAAAAATCAACAAGAAAACACCAAACTTAAAGTTTGGCACAGGATTTAATAATAAAAAATATTTTTGAAAAAGATTTTAAAAATATGATAGCCAATTACCATGAACATAAACACCACGTTCTAACTAATTGAGCTATAAATTTAAAGTGTTTTAACAAGGGATAAATAATAAAAGACTCTAAACCAAAAAGAAAAATTTTTCCTAATCTAAGCAACAAAATAAATCGTTAGTTGTCCAAACACGAACAATCCCCGGCAACGGCACCAAAAACTTGGTGCACGAATTATGAATCACACTTTTCACAACTCGTACCACTGACCAGCAACTGCACTGGATTGTCCAAGTAATACCTCACGTGAGTAAGGGTCGAATCCCACGGAGATTGTTGGTTTGAAGCAATCTATGGTTATCTTGTAAATCTTAGTCAGGAAGTCAATTATGTTTATCAGTTGAATTGCAAATAAACAATAGAGCATGGATTAAAGGTTACTTGTTATGCAGTAATGGAGAGTATGTTGGAGTTTTGGAGATGCTTTGTCTTCTGAATCTCTGCTTTCCTCTGTCTTCTTGTTCATTTACAAGAAATGAGTAAACTATGATGGATGATGCAGAGGCCCACTTCTGGGGCCCACTTGGTGTGTGCTGGGGCTGAGAATTAAGCAATCCACGTGCAGAGGCCATTTGTGGAGTTGAACGCCAGTTTTTGTGCCAGTTTGGGCGTTCAACTCCAGCTTTTGATCCTTTTCTGGCGCTGAACGCCAGAATTGGGCAGAGAACTGGCGTTGAACGCCAGTTTACGTCATCTATCCTTATGCAAAGTATGGACTATTATATATTGCTGAAAAGCCCTGGATGTCTACTTTTCAACGCAATTAAAAGCATGCCATTTCGAGTTCTGTAGCTCCAGAAAATCCATTTTGAGTGCAGGGAGGTCAGAATCCAACAGCATCAGCAGTCCTTTTTCAGCCTGAATCAGATATTTGCTCAGCTCCTTCAATTTCAGCCAGAAAAATACCTGAAATTACAGAAAAATACACAACTCATAGTAAAGTCCAGAAATATGAATTTTTCCTAAAAACTAATGGAAATAAACTAAAAACTAACTAAAACATACTAAAAACTATATGAAATTAACCCCAAAAAGCATATAAAATATCCGCTCATCAAAATTCTAAACCTAAAAGATTTTGTTTGTAATTAAACATAACAAAAATAAAAGATAAAATAATAATTAAAAGCTAAATCCAACTAAACATGCTCCAAGAGTGAAGTTTGATTCGGATTGCCTGGCACTTCAGCTCATCCAAGTCGCGCCTCTGCCTCAGCTGCTCCTCTACTAGCTGATGAATGAGGGCTGAGTAGTCCTGATGCTCGATCCTCAGCTGATCCACCGAATATGTCAGCTCCCCGATAGATGTAGTGATCTGATCCCAATAGTCACGAGGAGGGAAATAGAATGCCTGAGGCATCTCCAGCTACTCCTACTGATGAGGGGGAGCTTGCTCCTAAGGTGGTGCACGTCCATGCTCCCTAGCATGCTCTGTACCTATCCTAGTGATAGGTCTATCAATAGCAATCAGGGTATCTCCATCAATATGGACTCGGGCATCGTCACATAGGCAGAAGATGAGGTAGGAGAAGGCCAATCTAGTAGAGGTGGGGACCTTCTCGGCTAGTCTATATGACTCCTGAGGGATCACCTGATGCACCTCCACCTCATTACCGAGCATGATGCAATGAATCATCACGGCTCAATCAATAGTAACCTCGGACCGATTACTCATAGGAATAATGGAGCGCTGAATAAACTCCAACTATCCCCAAGCAACTAGCCTCAGATTGTGCCTGCCTAGCTGGCCTCTAGCATTCCTCCTCCACTGTGCTCCGAGGAGGCAGATATCAGTAAGGACCTGGTCCAGTCTCTGGTCAGTGTTGACCTTCTGAGTGTAAAAGTGAGGGTTGTCTCTGGATGATGGCAAATGAAGTATCTCCCTCACCCTCTCTGGACTCAACTCAAGGATCCTCCATCGGACCATAATGCTCCAGTTTTTCGGGTCTGGGTTCACGCCTGTGACATGCTTGTAAGTCACCCAAGCATTGGCGTAGAACACCCTGACCATAAGCACATCCACATCGGTCACAGCGTTGGTTAGAACTTCCCAACCCCTCTTCAGAACCTGGTCCTGGATTTTCGGATACTCGCCCGGCTGCAGGTCAAAGCAGACCTCCGAGATCACTTTCTTTTTGTTGACAACTTCATTAAAATAATTCTCGTGGGTCTTAGAGAAAATTTGGGTAAAGTCATATCGGCTGGATGCAGGAGCCTTTTCTTTTCTCTTCCTTGAAGAGGATTCACCAGTTTCGAGTGTCATATGGATAATGATAAAGAAGAAAAGCGGAGTGCCCCAATACCAAACTTAAGGCTTTTGCTCATCCCTGAACAAAGTAAAAGAGAAGAAGGAAAGGAAATGTAAGAAGGGGAGAAGATGGGGGATGGGGGTTGGCTACGGTCTGGAGAAGAAAAAAGAAATGAAAAGAGGAGAGTGGAGGAGAGGTGAGTTACGGTCAAGTAAGCAAGAGAAAGGAGTGAAGGGTGTTTGGAAAGGGAAGAGTAAGAAGTAAGGTGGTAGAAAGAAATGAAGAAGTGGATTATATATAGAGGGGAGAGACTTCGGTTATGGTGGGACCAAAGAGAGGAATGGGTGTAAGTAAGTTGAAGGGAATGGTGTGGCAAAAACAATCGCTAATTTAAAAAATAAAAAGATGTTATCCAAATTACCCTCACTAACCATAACTCACCCACACCATTCTCATCTTCTCCAATCAGATACCATTGTCATCTCCGAGCACCATTGTCGTCTTCTTCACTGCCATCTCCTAAGGTCTCGTCACCATCTTCTTCTACAGTCTTGGTGTCATCGCCTTCGTCGTTGAGATCCCGGCGTCGTCTTTGTCGTCTTCAAGAAGGTAACCTCCTAATCGTCATCTTCAAGCAGGTAACCTCCTAATTGCCGATTACAATCCATTCTGTTAGGTTTGATTTTTCCCCTCTGGTTAGGATTTTAGCAACGTGCCTCGTTGAATTTGCCAGATCTCCAGATCCGCTTCATTCTTCTTCCTCCGCTTCTTCCCCCACTGCTCGCGATGCTAATGCCTCTTCCTCTTCCTCTTCGTCTCCTACTTCCAGGTTCATTCACCTTTTCTTCTCTCTTCTCATTCACTCATTGTATTCCCTTTCAATTCTCTTCGTTCTTATTTTTCAATGTCAGCGACTATTTAGCTACTTTTTAGGTTTTCCCTTTCAAATGCTAGTAATATCAAAGTTTTTGCACTGCTTTATTACTCTTTCAGTTATTAAAGCTTAGCCATATCTGCTTTGTAGATTTAGCACCATTGGGGATCCGCCTGTAAATTTTGATATTCGAGCATAAGACTTCACCAAATGCTTTAAGTTTAATTTAAATGCACCAATTATTAACTTAACAAATCCGTGCATTGCTTGATTCTTATAAAGATGTAAAATTTTATGGTCATGTAGTAGTCTAGACAGAGTTTAGATCATGTCCTGCTATTTCTTTTTTTTTTGGGCTATAATTTCAAGTTCCATGTATTGATTGTGGTGAACTTGTGATCATGATCTTTCAACCTTCAAATCATGGAAATGCATGAACTGGAATTAGAATTCAAGAGATCTTGGGATGCATTTGGAAAGCTCATAACAAATCAGAGGTTAGGCACATTGCACTCATAAAATGTTTAACTGGAAGCTCATATTACTGTTAGTTTTCCCCCTTCTGGTGCATGGTACAGTAATGCTACTTATGCTCTTATCTGTACATATGTAAGCATTGATGAACGCAAAAAGGCTTATATTTGATCGACATAACTTAGTTTGTTATGTTGTTGTTTGGTGCGTGGAATTAAACTTCGCACAACTGAACCAGCAAGTGCACTGGGTCGTCCAAGTAATACATGAGTGAGTCAGGGTCGATCCCACAAGGATTGTTGGCTTGAATTAAGTTGTGGTTATCTTATAAATCTTAGTCAGGCGGATAGAAAAGTTGTTTGTTTATTTAAAGCACATAAAAGTAAAATAAAGATAACGTTACTCAATTGAAGGTGAATGCAATGATAAGAAGATGGTTAAGGCTTCAGAGATGTTTTGTTCTTCTGGATTAATTCGGTCTCACTGTCTATGCCAACTGTGAATGATTTCTTCTATGGCAGGCTGTATGTGATCAACGCCTTTCTTGAGAGGTCGCCGATTCTCCTCCAGGCTGAACACCAGGGCTAGTGCACATCCAGTCTAATTGAGGGTGAAGCTATCCATTCCCCTTGATGATCCTACTCAAAACGCCACAGACAAGGTCGAATCTTCCAGATCAGAGAATGATGCACCTTTGGTTCTAGCCTTTATCACAAAGACCCTAATCTCCCCATACCTCGGCTGAACTGATGTCTCGAGAAGTCCCCAACAAAGTTGTGGATTAGCCGTCTAAGAGATGTATAATCAAGCTAGTGGTTCATTGATATCCGATGAAAGACGCTTGCTGAACCCATGTAGAAGAGAGTTAACCTTGTGCCGGTTCAACTCATTCATAAGGTTGAAGAACGAGGATACATCGTAGAATAGAGAATCAAACACGAATTGAGATAGAACAGTAATACTTTTATTAATCCATAAAACTCAGCAGAGCTCCTTCTCTTAACCTAGGAGGTTTAGTGGCTCATACTGTACATAGAACAATGTAAAAACGTGTAAAGTGGTAGTAGAAGATCGAGTGTGTCTAACAAAGGGTGATCTTCTCCTATATATATTTTAACCTAATGACTAAAAATTACAAAAATATGATAGGTTTAGGCTTGTAGTGCGAAAATCCATTTTTGGGACCCACTTGGTGAGGTTTGGGATGAGCTTTAGTGTCTCCCACGTGCTAGGACTCCTTAGGGGTGTTGAACACTGGCTAAGGGCTCCCTTTTGGGCGTTGGACGCTGATCACCTCCTTGTGGGCGTTGCACGCCTGGACTTGGGTAGATGGCTAGCGTTGAACGCCAGTTTTTGGTCTTCAATTCTAATACAAAGTATAGACTATTATACATTTCTAGAAAGCCCTGGATGTTAGCTTCCCATAGCTATTGAGAACGCTCCATGTGGAAGCCTGTAGCTCCAGAAAAGCTCCTTCGAGTTCACAGAGGTCAGATCCTGACAGCATCTGCAGTGCTTTCTCTGCCTCTGAATCAGACTTTTGCTCCAGCTCCTCAATTTCAACCAGAAAATACCTTAAATTGCATAAAAACACACAAACTCATAGTAGAATCCAAAAATATGAATTTTGTACTAAAACCTATGAAAACTTGATAAAACTTAAATAAAACATATAAAAAACTATATAAAAATGATGTCAAAAAGCGTATAAAATATCTGCTCATCATTGTTGCTGTTGGAGAAGATGAAGTATTTACATTTGCATTCTTTATGAGTTAATTTAAATATATATTATTACAAGATAAATTTGAAAACTTAAGAGTTTATTTGTGGCTTCTATTTCTTTCTCCAATGATCTTGAGAAAAACTTTATGAGATAATATATTTCTTGCATATATATATATATTTGCAATGCTTTTTGAATCTAAAATTTCTTACAGATTTTCATGACTAGAGTGTGATAACTGATTTTTGATGTTGTTGGTGCACAGGTAGTGCACAAATTCCCACACTTCTTTCAACTGAACCAACAAGTGCACTGGATCGTCCAAGTAATACCTGAGTGAGTCAGGGTCGATCCCACAAGGATTTTGATTTGAAGCAAGCTATGGTTATCTTGCAGATCTTAGTCAGGCGGATAGAAGAGTTGTTGGATTTGTTTAAACGCATAAAAAGAATAAAGATGGAATTACAAGGTTTGATTATAAGAAGATGGTTAAGATGATGGTTAAGGCTTGGAGATGCTTTGTTCTTCTGGAATAATTTTAGTCTTACTGTCTTCTTCAACTATGAATGATTTCTTCTATGGCAGGCTATATGTGATTGACGCCGGTTGAGAGATTACCAATGCTCCTCTAGATCTGAACCCCACGGTTATTGTGAATCCATTCTGATTGAGGATGAAGCTCCTGTAGTCCATTCTCCTTAATGATCCTACTCAAAATGCCACTGACAAGGTCGAATCTTTCGGATCAGAGAATGATGTGCCTTTGGGTTCTAGCCTCTACCATAAAGACCCTAATCTCCCCATACCTCGGCTGAACTGATGTCTCGAGAAGTCCCCAACGAAGTCGTGGATTAGCCGTCTAAGAGATGTGTTCAACGCATTCATAATGATGAAGAACGAAGATACATCTTAGAATCGAGAGTCAAACACGGATTGAAAGAAAACAGTAATACTTTTATTAATCCATAAAACTCAGCAGGGCTCCTCCCCTCAACCTAGGAGGTTTAAAAACTCATACTGATAGAAAATACAATGTGAAAAACGAAATATGCTGGAAGAGATCCTAAACAAATGTGATCTTCTCCTTTTAATACTAAACTAATGACTAAGGATTACATAAAAAGGGTAAAACCATCTTTTAGTGCTAAAATCTACTTCCGGCGCCCACTTGGTGAGTGTTTAGGCTGAGCTTTGATGAGATCCATGTGCTAGAAAACCTCTAGGGCATTGACCACTGGCTAGGGGGTCCTTTATGGGTCTTGGACGCTGGTCTCTTCTCCTTTGGGCGCTGGACGCCAGAATAGGGCAGGAGGCTGGCATTGGACGCCAGTTTTGGGCTTTCAATTCTAAAGCAAAGTATAAATTATTATACATTGCTGCAAAGCGCTGGATGTTAGCTTTCTATAGCTGTTGAGAACGCTCCATTTGGACTTCTATAGCTCCAGAAAAGCTCTTTCGAATACAAGGAGGTCAGATCTGGACAGCATCAGCAGTGCTTTCTCTGTCTCTGAATCAAACTTTTGTTCCAACTCCTCAATTTCAGCAAAAAAAATACCTGAAATTGCATAAAAACACACAAACTTAAAGTAGAATCCAAAAATGTGAATTTTGCACTAAAACCTATGAAAACTTAATAAAACATAAACAAAATATACTAAAACTATATGAAAATGATGCCAAAAAGCGTATAAATTATCCGGTCATCAAAACACCAAATTTAAATTGTTGCTTGTCCCCAAGCAACTAAAAACAAAATAGGATAAAAAAAGAGTAAGATACAATAAATCTCAGAGTTTTCAATGAAGCTCAGTTTCAATTAGATGAGCGGGACTTAGTAGCTTTTTGCTTCTGAATAGTTTTGGCATCTCACTATCCATTGAAACTCAAAAGTGTTAGTCTCTTTAGGAACTTAGAATCCAGATGATATTATTGACTCTCCTAGTTTAGCTCTTTTTTATTCTTGAACACAGCTTTTTAGAGTCTTGGCCGTGACTCTAAGCACTTTGTTTTCCAATATTACCACCAGATACATAAATGCCACAGACACTTTAGCTGGGTGAACCCTTTCGGATTGTGATTCAGCTTTGCTAGAATCCCCAGATAGAGGTGTCCAGAGTTTTTAAACACGCTCTTTTTGCTTTGGATCACGACTTTAACTGCTCAGTCTCAAACACCACAAGCATATGGTTAGGGACAGCTTGGTTGAGCTGCTTAAACCCGGATTTTATTCCTTGTAGGCCCTCCTAACCGTTGATGCTCAAGGCCTTGGATCCTTTTACCCTTGCCTTTTGGTTTAAAGGGTTATTGGCTTTTTGCTCTTGCCTTTTGGTTTAAAGAGCTATTGGCTTTTTCTGCTTTTTATTTTTTATTTTTTTCGCATGTATATATATATATATATATTTTTTTTTTCTTTTGCAACATGCTTTTTCTTTTTCTTTTTTCTACTTTTTCTTGCTTCAAGAATCAATTTTTGGATTTTTCAGATTACCAATAATACTTTTCCTTTTTCATCATTCTTTCAAGAGCCAACATTCTTAATTTCAATTTCAAATATGTAGTGTTTATTCATACATTCAGAAAACAAAAGCAACACCACCACATCAAAATAATTGAACTATTCTTATTATATAACTTGAAATTCATGTATCTCTCAATTCTTTTCAAATAAAATTTTATTTTAAGTAATGGTGAGAGATATATGGAACATTTTATCACTTTAAGACATAGATAGAAATGATCATCCAATAAGAACAAGAGAACAGACAATACAACACAATAGAAAATAGAAAAATAATAAAAGAAAAGGAGATTAAGAGAATGAATCCACCTTTAATGGTGGCAGTTAGTGCTCCTCCTTGAGGACCCAATGTAGTGCTTGATCTCTTCAATGTCACTCCTTTGTTTTTGTTGTTCTTCCCTCAAAGCCCTTTGATCTTTTTTTATGGCCCTTTGGTCTTCCCTTATTTCATTGAAGATGGTGGAATGCTCTTGATGCTCCAACCTCAATTTCTCCAAGAGAATTATACAATTGGTCCTAATAGCCTTAAGGAGGGAAATGCATCCCTTGAGGTATCTCAGAGATCTCATGTTGAGGCGGGTGCATAGGCTCTTGTGCATGCTCTCTAGTTTGCTCCGTCCTCTTCTTATTGATGGACTTGTCCTTCTCAATAGAGATATCTCCCTATATGACAATTCTAGCTGAATTGCATAGATGACAGATGAGGTGTGGGAATGCCAACCTTGCTTTGGTAGAAGGCTTCTCAGCTATCTTGTACAATTCTTGAGGGATCACCTCATGTACTTCCACCTCACTTCCAATCATGATGCAATGGATCATGATGGCTCTTTCAATATTCATTTCTGACCAGTTGCTAGTGGGGATGATAGAACGTTGGATGAATTCCAACCATCCTCTAGCTATGGGCTTGAGGTCAAGCCTTCTTACTTGAATGGGCTTGCCTTGGGAATCCCTTTTCCACTGTGCTCCTTCCACACAGATGTCTGAGAGCACTTGATCGAGTCTCTGACCAAAGTTGACTCTTCTAGTGTAAGGATGTAGGTCTCCTTGCATCAAGGGCAAGTTGAACACCAACCTCACACTTTTCGGGCTAAAATCTAAGATTCTCCCTCGGACCATGGTGCTCCAATTCTTGGGATTTGGGTTCACACTAATCTCATAGTTTTTTTGTGACCCATGTATTAGCATAGAACTCCTGCACCATTAAGATCCCAACCTCTTGGATGGGATTGGTTAGGACTTCCCAACTTTTTCTCCGATTTCTCTTTGGATCTCCGGGTACTCATTCTTTTTTAGCCTGAAAGGGACCTTAGGGATCACCTTTTTCTCTGCTACTACTTCATAGAAGTGGTCTTGCTGGGCTTTGGTAATGAATCTCTTCATCTTCCAAGATTCGGAGGCGGCGGCTACTGCCTTACCTTTCCTCTTTCTAGAGGGTTCTCCAACCTTGGGTGCCATAAGTGGGAATGGAAAGCAAAAGAGCAATGCTTTTCCAACACCAAACTTAAAAGCTTTGCTCGTCCTCGAGCAAAAATGAATAAAAAAGAATAGAGTAGAAGAAGAAGAAAATAGAAGGAGATAGAGGGAGAGAGCAATTCAGCCAAGGGGGCTTTGATGTGTATAAGAGGTATGTGTATAAAAGGTTAGTAAGAGGGGTATTTATAGGAGTGGTCTAGGGTTGAGTTCGGTCATAGGTGGGGTAAATGGGAGCGAAATTTGATTTTGAAGTGGGTGGGGGGTTAGTGGGAGTTATGATGGTTTTGGGGAAGTGATATGGATGTGATTGGGCTAGAGTTTATAGGGAAGAGTGTATAGGAAAGTGTGAAAGTAAGAGGGAAGAAGTGGGGTAGGTAAAGATGCTGTGGGACCCACTGGTCCTGAGAGGCTAGGGAATTCAGATTCCATCCCCTCTGTATGGGCATTTGAACACCCAGCACTATGCCCATAGCTGGCGTTCAACGCCAACAAGACTGCCACTTTGGGCGTCGAACGCCCAGCCAATGCTCCCTGGCTGGCGTTCAATGCCAGCAATACACTCCATCCAGAGTGTTCTGTTTTCATTACTGAACCTTTCTATCTCTGTTCTAACTGCTTCACATGATCATGAACCTAAAGAAATAAATTTAAGAAAAACAAAATTAAGGAATTAAAAGAAATAGAAATAATTAATTAGGGTCGTATTGCCTCCCAAGAAGCGCTCTTTTAACGTCACAAGATTGACAGTTAGCACCTTACAAAGGTTGATATGGGCTCAGAATTTCGCCTCTTACAATGAACCTTCTTTCTGTCTTCTCATGAATAAGCTCCACATGCTCTAGAGACAAGACACGACTCACTGTATGTGGTATGACTGGCTTCTTGGTGAAGACAACTCTCATACCAGGTGAGGGGCCTTCAGTGGGGACTTTCTTGTCCCTCCAGCCTTGAGGTACTTTCTTCTTAATACCTTTATTCTCAGTGCTTGTTGATGGCTGCCCAACACCAAATTTAGAATTGATGTTTGGGGACTTAGTAAAGCTCTGCACTAAAAGAGATGGTTGGAACACTAAGTGTTGCACAGTTATCTCTTTTTTTTCAGAAGGAGAGTTGGGTTGAGGTATCTTGAACAAGATATGATTCTCTCTTAGTTGTAGAATTAGTTTTCCCTTTGTTACATCAATGATAGCATTGGAAATGGCTAGGAAAGGTCTTTCAAGGATGATGGATTCATCCTCATCTACCCCAGTATCTAAGATAATGAAGTTTGCAGGGATGTAAAGGTTTTCAACGTTCACCAAGACATCCTCTACTAAGCCATATGCTTTCTTCATTGATTTGTCTGTCATCTCTAGTGAGATATATATTTACAGCTTGTACCTCAAAGATTCCCAGCTTCTCCATTACAGAGAGTGGTATGAGGTTTATACTTGACCCTAGGTCACACAGAGCCTTCTTAAAGGTTATGGAGCCTATGGTGTAAGGAATTAGGAAGCGTCCAGGATCTAAAAGCTTCTGGGGTAGCTTCTGTTGAACCAAAGCATTGAGTTCTTTGGAAATCACTGGAGGTTCTTCCTCCAAAGGCTTTGTACCAAATAGCTTGGCATTCAGCTTCATGAGAGCTCCTAGGTACCAAGCAACTTGCTCTTCCCTATTGTCCTCATCCTCATCAGAGGATGAATATTCATCAAAACTTATGCACTGCAGGAGTGCATGCAAGGGAACCTCTATGGTTTCAATATGAGCCTTGGCTTCCTTTAGTTCTTGGATAGGGATTTCTTGAGTGGATATTGAAAACTCAGAGGGTGTGCCATTACTGGCATTCAACGCCAGTTCTTGTGGCTTTTTGGCCGTTGAACGCCCATCATGCACCCCTTCATTGGCGTTAAATGCCAGGTTCCTTACCAAGTTGAGCGTTGAACGCCCAGGAGGGACCTCCTTCCTGGCGTTCAATGCCAGAGTCCCTATATGTTTAGGCATTGAACGCCCAGTGAAGTCTTCCTCACTAGCGTTCAATACCATCCCATTCTCTCCAGATTTGGCCTCTACCTCTATAGTGATGGCCATGCATTCTTCTCTTGGGTTTACTTCAGTGTCACTAGGAAGAGTGTTAGGAGAAGTCTCAAGGATTCTCTTGCTCAATTGACCAATTTGTACCTCCAAATTTCAAATGGAGGATCTTGTTTCAGTTATGAAACTATGAGTGGTCTTAGAGAGGCTGGAAACTAGAATGGATAAGTTAGAAAGGCTCTGCTTAGGAGTCTCCATATTCCCTTGAGAAGATGAGAATGGTGGCCTATTGTTGAACCTATTCTGGGTTCTTCCACCTTGATTGTTATTGAAACCTTGCTAAGGTTTCTGTTGATCCTTCCATGAAAGGTTAGGATGATTCCTCCATGAAGGGTTGTAGGTGTTTTCATAGGGTTCTCCCATGTAATTCACCTCCTCCATGGTGGGTTTATCAGGATCACAAGCTTTTACTTCAGAAGAAGCTTCCTGAGTGCTGCTAGCTGTAGCTTGCATTCCAATCAAATGCTGAGAGATCATATTGACCTGCTGGGTCAAGATCTTGTTCTGAGCCAATATGACATTCAAAGTATCAACTTCAAGAACTCCTTTCTTCTGAGAGATCCCATTGTTCATAGGATTTCTCTCAGTGGTGTACATGAATTGGTTGTTTGCAACCATCTCAATGATTTCTCTTGCTTCTGTAAACATTTTCTTTAAGTGGAGTGATCCACCTGCAGAGCTGTCCAATGATATTTTGGACATCTCAGACAGACCATCATAGAAAATTTGTAGGATAGACCATTCTGAGAGCATGTCAGGAGGACACCTCCTAATTAGTTGCTTGTATCTTTCCCAAGCTTCATAGAGGGATTCACCTTCTTTTTGTCTGAAAGTTTGAACTTCCACTCTGATTTTGCTCATCCTTTGAGGAGGAAAGAATTTGGCCATGAAATTATTGACCAACTTTTTCCAAGAGTCTAGGTTCTCTTTTAGTTGAGAATCCAACCATATTTTAGCTCTGTCTCTAACATCAAAGGGAAAAAGCATAAGTCTGTAGACCTCAGGATCCACTCCATTGGTCTTAACAGAGTCACAGATTTGCAAGAATTCAGATAGGAATTGATGTGGATCTTCCAATGGAACTCCATGGAACTTGTAATTCTGTTGCAGAAGAGAGTCTAATTGAGGCTTAAGCTCAAAGTTGTTAGCTCTGATGGCAGGTACAAAGATGCTTCTGCCATAAAAATCAGAGGTAGGTATGGTAAAGTCACCAAGAACCTTTCTTGCCTCTCCTTCATGATTAGGCTCGGCTGCCATGTCTTCACCATCCTGTTCAAAATTTTCTAAAAGGTTTCTTCCAGAGTGTTATGCTTTAACTTGTTGTAAGCTCCTCCTTAAATTCCTTTCTAGTTCTGGATCAAGATTAAAGAGAGGCTCTTTATCCCTGTTCCTGGTCATAAACAAGAAAACACAGATACAACAAGAAAGGAAGCTTCTCTGCTAGAGGACAGAGAACTCCTAGTGAGATGTGAGGGATAAAAGAAAGAAGAATGAAGATAGAAGAAGGAGAAGAAGAATTTTGAATAAGAGAGAAGAAGAATTCGAAAATTAGAAGTAAAAAGATAAACAAGAATTAAAATATTTTTGTTTTTATTTTATTTATTTATTTATTTGAAAATAAAAGTTAATTAATTAAAAAGAATTGAAAATTAATTAATGAATTTCGAAAAAGAAGAGAGAGAAATAGAAGAAGAAATTTCAAAAAATAGAAGAGAGAAGAATTAGTTAGGAAGTTTTGAAAAAGAAGAGAGAGAACAAGTAACTAATTAAGAAAGATTTGAAAACAAGATAAGATAGAAGATTAGAAAAGATTTGAATTTAAAATTTGAAATTTGAAAGTTAAATTTTGAATTTTTAAATTGAAATTTGAATTTTGAATTTTGAAATTGAAATTTGAATTTTGAATTTTGAATTTTAAATTTTAAATTTTAAATTTTGAAGTTTAAAATTTTGAAATTGTAAATTTTGAAATTTGAATTTGAAACAAGATAAGATAAAGATTTGATTTTTGAAAAGGTTTGATTTTGAAATTTGAATTTGAAATAAGACAAGATAAGATTTTTGAATTTTAAAGAAAGATAAGATTTTGAAAAAGATATGATTTTTGAAAAGGTTTGATTTTGAAAAGATTTGAATTTTGAAATTTAAAACTAAGATAAGATAAGATAATGATTTTGAAATTAAAATATGAAATTTTATTTGAAATTTTCGAAAATTAATTAAAATAAAGATAGAAAAGATTTTTTTTATTTTTGAATTAATGAAGAAAGAGAAACAACAGAAAGATACCAAACTTAAAATTTTTAGATCTAAAACTTTTAAGATCAAAACAAGAAGAAAAACAAGAACACTTTGAAGATCAAGAAGAACACTAAGAACAAAACTCAAAGAATTCAAAGAAAACAAGAACATGCAAAAGACACCAAACTTTAAATTTTTGAAAACCAAAGACACAATTTTCGAAAATTATAAAGAAAAGACACAAGAAGACACCAAACTTAAAGATTGACACAAGATTCAAACAAAAGACACTATTTTTTGAAAATTTTTAGAAAAAGACTCAAAGAAATTCAAAAAAGAACAAGAACAAAAACAAAAGGCTCAAACCAAAAATAAAGATTAATAAAGAAAAGAAAAGGTTTTTGAAAAATTTTTTGAAATTTTCGAAAAAAAGAAAATAAATAAAAGACTCTAACAACATTAAAGACAATACCTAATCTAAGCAATAAGATAATCCGTTAGTTGTCCAAACTCGAACAATCCCTGGCAACGGCGCCAAAAAAATGGTGCACGAATTTCCACACTTTGTACAACTGAACCAACAAGTGCACTGGGTCGTCCAAGTAATACCTGAGTAAGTCAGGGTCAATCCCACGAGGATTGTGATTTGAAGCAAGCTATGGTTATCTTGCAGATCTTAGTCAGGCGGATAGAAGAGTTGTTGGATTTTTTTAAACGCATAAAAGGAATAAAGATGGAATTACAAGGTTTGATTATAAGAAAATGGTTAAGAAGATGGATGTGCTTTGTTCTTCTGGATTAATTCTGGTCTTACTGTCTTCTTCAACTGTGAATGATTTCTTCTATGGCAGGCTGTATGTGATTGACGCTGGTTGAGTGGTCGCCAATGCTCCTCCAGATCTGAATCCCAAGATTAGTGTGGATCCATTCTGATTGAGAGTGAAGCTCCTGCAGTCCATTCTCTTTAATGATCCCACTTAAAACGCCACAGACAAGGTCGAATCTTCCAGATCAGAGAATGCTGCGCCTTTAGGTTCTAGCCTCTACCACAAAGACCCTAATCTCTCCATACCTCGGCTGAACTGATGTCCTGAGAAGTCCCCAACGAAGTCGTGGATTAGCCATCTAAGAGATGTATAATCAAGCTAGTGGTTCATCATTGTTCGATGAAAGACGCACTCTTAGCCCATATAGAATGAGATAACCTTATTCCAGTTCAACGCATTCATAATGATGAAGAACGAAGATACATCTTAGAATCGAGAATCAAACACAGATTGAAAAAAAACAGTAATACTTTTAATAATCTATAAAACTCGCAGGGTTCCTCCCTTTAACCTAGGAGGTTTAGAAACTCATACTGATAAAAAATACAATGTGAAAAACAAAACATGCTAGAAGAGATCCTAAACAAGTGTGATCTTCTCCTTTTAATACTAAACTAATGACTAAGGATTACATAAAAAGGGTAAAACAGTCTTTTAGTGCTAAAATCCACTTCTGGGGTCCACTTGGTGAGATCCGGACAGCATTTGCAGTGCTTTCTCTGTCTCTGAATCAGACTTTTGCTCCAGCTCCTCAATTTCAGCCAGAAAATACCTGAAATTTCATAAAAATACACAAACTCAAAGTAGAATCCAAAATGTGAATTTTGCACTAAAACCTATGAAAACTTAATAAAACTTAAATAAAATATACTAAAACTATATGAAAATGATGCCAAAAAGCTTATGAAATAGCCGTTCATCAACAAGTTAGTTGAAGGCCATATATTCTCTTTTGTTGTTGGAAGAGCATTTGTAACAGATATAGAAAAGCTAAAAGTCAGTAGTAGAAAAAGATCTCTAGATGTTACTCAAGTTTTAAAGTATTTCCCTAAAGCCACAAAGATTTGACTTAGATGTTGCTTGAAATATTGTGGCCCTTTTTTTAGTTAATTATTTATTTTAAAAATTCACTATGCTACCCTTATGTGCAAAAGGACATTAGTATTGGAGCAAATCTATTGTCTACATTGGAAATCCTAGTATCTGGGGTATGCTTCTCAAACTTTTTGGCAGAAACCATGCATATTTGTTTTCAGTTGATGCTTATTTTTTGCTTTGATAAAATTCTCAGCTTTTGTTAATATTGGTGACAGGAGACCTTGGGTTGTCATGCTTTAATAATTAATGATTCACTTTAGAAATGGCTATTTAAAAAGCCTTAGATTACATTTATTCCCTATTGTGAAGAGTGTCGACTCATTCAGCCAAATGAGAGGAATCAAAAGTTTTTCTCAAAGAAAAAGTAGATAATATTTAAATTAAAATTTTAAAAATTTGATTATTCCCAATAGTGATGACTGCTTTGCCGTTAACAATGACTTTGAAATCTGTCAG
>NC_029785.2:49812499-49814388 GCF_000816755.2 Arachis ipaensis | reverse complement strand
CAGTGTTCTGGTTATTGTAGAATGTATTTTTCGTTACAAGAACTAAGCAGCAGTGTTAACCTGTATATATATATTTTTTCAGCCTCTTGACAAGCAATCTTTGCTCGACTCCGGGATATTCTGCTCTCTTGTTCATATTCTCAGCACTTTTTTAGACCCTGATATACCCTTTCAACAATCAAATGCTGAAGGGCCATCAGAGTTGCAAAAATGTGATAGTGGCGAGGTTGGGCAAGTTCGCCAGCTTGAGGTTCCTTTCTCTCCCTGCTATGCATACGTTTATGTTTGTTTGTCCGCGTGTTCATTGCATTGCATGCCTGCTGCTTGAGGCTTGGAAATGGAATATTTTCTTACTCTGTTGGTGACAACCTTAGCTGTGAAGACTTTTGATAAATTATGTGATGAAATTTGATTAAAGATTTTAAGTTCCTATTGCTGTTATCTCATAATCTGTGTCTCTATATATCCTTAGTCCAAACCTTTTTGGAAAAGCTTGATTTATTTGTGAATAATAGGGGTCCTCAAGGGGTTATACGTGTGCACGTCATTTTTGCATCAGCAACAATAGCCAGTGTCTTGTACTCTTTTCCATTAAGTGGGTTCAACTATTTGCTTTCAAGCTATTTTGTAAATATTTCCCATTCAAACTATTTTACTTATGCAGGTAGAGGAAAGTTTTGTGCACATCATGAAGGCACTAGCAAGCCATCCATCAGCAGCACATAATTTGACAGAGGATAACTCACTTCTGTTACTTTTTCAAATGTTGTCCAATGGGTCTTTGATAGTTTTTTCTCGCTACAAGGAAGGACTTCTTCCATTGCATTGTATTCAACTTCATCGACATGCTATGTAGGTGCTTCAAAAATGTTTTATGAATATTGTAGTTTGATCTGGTTTTGTTTGTGGCATATTCATGTTGTTGCTTGTATAATTTTAGATACTTGGTCTTCTTCTGGATAATGACAATGGAAGCATAGCCAAGTATATTTGAGAGCATCATGTGGTATAATTACTAGCTTTCAATCAACTTTCTTTTGTAAGTAGAAGCGGGTTATCCCACTAGTAACTATGAGCACTATTTTATTTTTTTCAGAATGGGTTGCAGCAAGGTCCACTGAGGTTCAATTCAGTGGCATTTAGCTCACCACAACCAACCCTCCTTCCACCGCTGGCCCAACTTCCCCCCATGTAGACATGCTCTTGTTCCTGGAACATAATCTCCCTTTCTCTTTCTGTTTTCTTTATTACACTGAATTATAGGGGTGTGCAAAAAAACTGGTTTCACTGAACTTAATTGAAACTGAACTGAAACTGTTTTAAATAAACCAGTTTTTTTAAAAAAAAAATGAACTGAAACGATAGTTTTTATGAAAACCAGTTTATTAAAAACCAGTTTTTATGGTTCAGTTTAGTTTTAAACCAAATTAAAACTGGTTTTATTTAAACTCTAAAATTAATTTTTACATACTCTTTCTCTCTCTCCTTTTACTTTCTCTCTCCCCTTCCTCTCTCTCTCCACTTTCTCCCCCCTCTTTCCCTTCTCTCTCCTCTTTTTCCCCCTCTCTCCCTTCTCTCTCTCTTTCCCCCTCCTCTCTATCTCTCTCCTCTCTCTCTCTCCATTCTCTCTCTCTCTCTTTCTCTCTCTCTCTCTGTCTCTCTTCCTCTCTCTCTCTTTCCTCTTTTTTCCTCTCCTCTCTCTCTCCTCTCCCTCCTCTCTCTCCCTCCCATCTCTCTCTCTCTCTCTTCTCTCTCATTTCCCTCTCTTTCTCTCTCCCTCTCCCTTCCTGTCTTTCTTCCTCTCTCTCCTCTTTTTTCCCTCTCTCTTTCCCCCCTCTCTCTCCATTCTCTCTCTCTCTCTTTTTCTCTATCTCTCTCTCTCTCCGTTT
>NC_029785.2:49809028-49812325 GCF_000816755.2 Arachis ipaensis | reverse complement strand
TACATTTTTCTCTCTTTCTCTTTCTCTCTCTCTCTCTCTCTCTCTCTCTCTCTCTCTCTCTCGTCCCTTCTCTCTTCTTCTTCTTCTTCTTCTTCTTCTCTTTCTCTCTCTCTCCCTCATTTTTCTCGCTCTCCCCTTTTTTTCTCTCTCTCTCCTCTCCCTCCTCTCTCTCCCCCTCTTTCTTCCTCTCTCTCTCTCCTTCTCCTCTTTCTTACCCTCATCTCTCTCTCTTTTTCCTCTCGCTCTCTCTCCATGTCTTTCTTTTTTCTCCCCTCTCCCTTGCTCTCCCTCCCTTCCCCCTTCTCTCTCTCTCTCTCTCTCCCCCATTTTGTTTCTCTCTCTCTCCCATTTTATTTCTCTCTCTCTCCCTCTTTTCCCTCTCTCTCCCATTTTATTTCTCTCTCTCCTCTCCCCCCTTTCTCTCTCTCCCTCCCTTCTCTCTTCCTCTCTATCTCTCTCTTCTTTTTTTCCTTTTCTCTTTTTCTCTCTCCTATTTCTCTCTCCCCCTTCCCTTATTTCTCTCTCCTCTTTTCTCTCTTTCTTCGCCCTCCTCTCTCTCTTTTTCCTCTTTCTTTTCTTCCCTTCCTTTCTCTCTTTTCTCTTTCTCTCTCAACCTTCTCTCACTCTATATCCCTCTTCTCTCTCTCCCCTTCTTTTTTCTAAAATAAGAGAGAGAAAGAAGAAGGAAGAAAAGAAAAGAAAAAAAATAGGAAAGAAGGAGAGATAAAAAAAGAGAGAGAGGAGAAAGAGGAGAGAGAGAAAGAGAGAGAATGGAGGGGGAGAAAAAGTGCAAGAGAGAGAGGGAGAGAAAGTGAGAGAGAAAAAGAGAAAGAGAGAGGGAGAGAGAGAGGAGAGGAAGAGGGAAGGAGAGAAAGTGAGAGAAAAAGAGAGAGATGAGGGGAAGAGGGAAGGAAAGAGGTAGAGAGAGAGAGATAGAGAGGAAGAGGGATAGGGGAGAGAGAATGAGAGAAAGAGATAGAGGGAGAAAAGGGAGAGAGAAAGAAAGGGGAGGGGAGAAAGAGGGACAGGGGAGAGAGAGAGATGAGGGGAATAGAGAGGAAGATAAGAAGAGAGAGTGGGAGAGAGAGAAAAGGAAAAAGGGGAGAGAGAGAGAGGAAGACAAAGAGAGGAAAAGGGGAGAAAGATGGGGAGAGAGAGAGAAGAGGAAGAGTGAGAGGAAAAGGAGAGAGAGAGAAAGGAGGGAGAGAGAGAGAGGGAGAAAAGAGGAGAGAGAGAGAGAGAGAGAGAGAGATAGAGAGGAGGGAGAGAGAGAGAGAGAAGGGGAGAGAGAGGGAGGGAGATAGAATAAAAGAGAGAGAGAGAGAGGGAGAACAGAAGGAGAGAGAGAGGGAGAGAGGGAGAGAAGAAGAGAGAGAGTGGGAGAGAGAAAATGTAAAAACTAATTTTATATATGTTAAAAGTTAAAACTAGTTTTAACCTATAAACCAGTTTAAACTGGTTTTTTCAATTACAACTGGTTTTATTTTTATGAACTGGTTTAAACTGGTGCACTGTATTGTAAACGGGTTTAAAACCAGTTTCTTATTTGACAAAGTAGTTTGGTTCAGTTTCTAAACCATTTAAAATAGTTTAGTGCAGTTTCAGTTCAGTTTATGAAAAAACTGAACCATGAACACCCCTACTGAATTATCTTAAGACCCAAAAAGAAAAAATAGAGATAAGAGTCACAGACAAGAAAAGTTATGTTTTTGTTTCTGTTTTTATTTCACTATCTTTAGTCTTATGCTACCTTTAACATTAGAGACATTAACGAGATAGTAGTTAACTCTTTCAATAGCTTTAGTTTCCATTATATTCCTAAAAATTATAATATAGCTACACATTTTTTAGAATGAGATAGGTATTTTGAATAAACAAATAGATACAAATTTTTAGCTTTTAGTAACATTTTTCCAAGTCTAAGTTAACAAATGCAGCCTTATTATTTTAGCTACAATGCGATCTATGCACACGCTTTTTGTTTCTTTGATACTCTCTGTAAAAAGGAACAGAATTCTCTATTGAAACCTGCTTTTCTGTGAAACTTTTTAGTTTTGAACATGATTTGAGACTTAAATTGAATTGGTTTAAGTGAGTTTCATTCATTTTCTATTTTCTTTCTTCTGACAGTGTTTTGGCAACCTTGGTGAAGAACAAAATTTTGCCTGATCCAAGATTCAAGATTAAGATTTGTTAAAGATTCTATTGTGGTTTGTATTGGTTGTAGCTCCAAGAGCAGTGAAAAAATCAAAGAGACAAAATTAGGGCAGAAATTGTTGAACCATAATGATTGTTCATGAATAGAGCAAAGTTATGTTATTCATGAGTTATTTTATTTTTACCTTTAGTCTAGATTGTGGATCATAAATTTGATGTATTTAGGAATTTTCAGTATTTTAAATTCTATATTTTTATGTAGGCATTGTGAAGTTTTTGGTATTTATTTGAAAAATTGATCTATGTTTGATTCTTTTTATATTTTTTGAAAATATAATTATTTATAAAATTAAGTTTTAATAGTGGTAAATGTGGAATTAGTAAAAAACTATAACTACAAGATTAGGAACAATGACTGCTTTAGCGACCAATTTAGTTTTTTAATTCAGAAATCAGCGGCCGATTTAGCGACCGATTTTAGATTTTCAAATCAAGCTTTGACGACCGATTTAGGACGGAAAAATTTTGTCACTATTTAGCGATCGATTATGTTAGCGACCAATTTAGCGACCGATACTCTTTGGTGAGGGGTTTGGTGGCTTTGTTAAAAAATCGGTCGCTATTTTCTAATTAGCGACCACCAGAATCGGTCGCTAAATCAGTCGCTATTCCAGTAATTTCTTATAGTGATTAGAGAATTTTTAACAAATGAAAATCGTAAATTATATCCTTAGGTGTGTAAAATATAGCAAGTTGTTGTTTATTGTTGAGTTGTATCATATCAAAGTGTTATATGATGCGACTGACAAGACATTTTTTATGATAGTTGACTTAACTGTGTTTTATGAAGCAAACAGATGATGAAGTGTGTGTTTGGATTAACGTTTGTAAATAAACATTGATACAAATGTGCTTTTACAAAATTAATTTTGATCAAAATTGGATTGGTATCAATGTAATTTGTATTTGGATATTTTTTGTCAAATATGCTTTTGAAAAAATGAGTTATGTTTTAATTATATTGACCAAAATCACATTAGAATGTAAAATTACTAAAAAGGATATAATTTATATCATTCTTTATATTACTTATGCAAAAGATAAAGATTATTAAATATAATTTTTAAAAATGTAAATGTT
>NC_029785.2:49790356-49808963 GCF_000816755.2 Arachis ipaensis | reverse complement strand
TTTAAAATGCCCAATAGTTTTCATATCCCATGCATCCTTTTGCTTTTGAAATTTATTGTTACTCATATTCTAATTTTTTGTAAATTAAAAAAATTATAATCATAAAAAACATAAAAAAAATCTAAGAACATCAACAACACAATCCAATTTTTTTTTTTAAATTGTAGCTTATAAGTAACAGATACAAACTATTTTAGATAAAAAAAATACCTATTACTATTACAAAAGAAAAAAGACTGAGTTCACACCAATAAAAAAATGTATTCAAATTGGCAGGTAATACAAAAATTATTAAAAAAAAGAAAATGTTCACTTGCAGATTGTTGTTGTTTGTAACGATCCAACTTCTAGCATATCATGCACGTCATGATCGTACTAAAAGTAAGGCATTACTAACATATTTTTCTTTATTATCTACTTAATATTAAGCCTTTACGATGTTAATTCATTTAAAATCTAATATTTTTATTCAATAATCATTCCTCAAAATCAATCAAATCAGTAAAATAGGGAAAACTATAATTCAATAAATTTATATTCACATAATTACTAAATACATTAAAGTTATTCAATGGATAAATAATACAAGCTGATAAACCACAATTTTATTATTTATTTTGTATTGAATTTAGTGAATTTTGCTAATTTTTCTTCCATGTATTCACTAAAATAGCATGGTTTCATGAATTTCTCCTAATTATGCTTAATGGTTAAAAACATACTTTTTAGGCCTTTAATTAGTCAATTTTAACACACTTTGATTCCACTCGATGCCTTGATATGTTTGTTAGTGAATTCAGGATTAAAAGGAAAAGGAATGGATCAAAGAAGTGAAGAGAAAAACATGGAAGATGGAGAGTTCATGGAAAATAAGGATTTGGTAGACTCAAGGCGACGCATACGCGTGACCGACGCGTACGCGTGATAAGCATGGTTTCCAGGTGACGCGTATGTGAGACCCATGCGTACACGTGACAAGCGGCACGTGACCTCATTAAAGGCAACACACTGGGGGCAATTTTTGAGCTCATAGAGGCCCAATCCAACTCATTTCTGAAGCTATTTGAGGCTGAAATTAAGAGGGAACAAGGGAGAGCAATTAGGAGGAGAATAGGAACATGCTTTAGGTCATATTCTAGAGAGAGAAGCTCTCTCTTCTCTATAATTAGGTTAGATTTAGGTTTAATTATTATTTTTATTTACTTTTCTTTGCAATTTATTGTTCTTACATCTTTCCTCTTCTAGTTTTACTTGTCATTTTCTTTATTTTGTTGCCTTTATGTGTATGACACTTTGTTACTTTTAATTTCTATTAATGCAATTTATGTTTTCTATGTTTATTATTGCTTTCTTTAATTGTTAGTTATTGATTCTTGCATTTGGTAGTTGTAGATTTTATATTTCTTACTAATTTAATATGCTTTCCTTTTATGCCTCCTGATGACATGTCATCATGTCATGTTTTTCTATGCTTTTTTCATACAAGAAATTGATAATTAGTGCTTAAATATTGAATACTTTTTGTGCTTAAATAGTATATTTCTTTGATCTTGTGATTTTATAAATTTTGTAGGAAATAATAGAAAAAGAAGCAATAAAAGCACTAAAAGAAGAATCATACTCCCAAGGTAGCAAAAGAGTTGGAAATAGACTCAAGGAGGAGCAAAGAGGATTTGCAACCCTGACCTCTTTATGCTCCAACAAGAATAACTTGAGCTACAAAAATCCAAATGAGGTGATTTTAGTGGCATTGGAAAGTAGGAATCTAGAGCTTTCCAAGCATATCTGGCACTGCATGGTGAACACTAAATCTGAGGGAGAAAACTTACCCCGAAAGTGTAAAGATGAATATAGTATCAACCTGCAGTAAGGCCAGCTGACCTCTTCACCTTCCAAGGAGGATAACTTGAGCTGAAGAGCTTTAAATGATGCGCTCTCAAATGCATTGGAAAGTAGACATCCAGAGATTTTCAACGATATCTAATAGTATGGGGTGAACATTAAGTTTGAGCCTCAGAAGCTGGCACTAACTTTGGCCTCCAATCAGCGCTCAATTGCCAAGTGAGCGCCACGCTCACTAATTGAGCGTTTTCGTGAGTTTTCAGATTGGAAGCAAGCTTTTTGCTGTCCGAGCGCTCACTAAGTTAACTGGGCGCTCACTAAGTTAACTTGGCGTTGACAGCATGACCATGCCATCTTTAAAGGACCATAACTTGAGCTACAGATGTCTAATTGATGTGCTTCCAGTTGCGTTGGAAAGCTGACATTCAGAGCTTTCCAACGATATATAAAAATCTATATTTGGCATGAAATTGAAGCACAAGTGATAGGAATCTTTAAGGCCCAAAAGCACACAAGGTGCAGCGCTCAACAAAGCAACTTAGCGCTCAATAAGTGAGCGCCAGGAAGGAAAATTGGCACGAGGGATGCACACCAAGGGAGAAGTGAACGCAACATTCACTAAGTGCACTGAGCGCTCCACTGGGAGCACCAAATGCATCCTGAGCCACTTGAACCAAGCCAACACCATCCGGATTCACTCTCATTCAAGGCCAAACCAACAAAAGCCCATTGGACATGACTCAAAGGCACAAGAAACAATTATAATAGGAATTTCATTTGAATAGTAATTTGTTTTCAATTTCAATTTCATTTTCATTTTGTAAAGCATATATAAAGGCATCAATTTCATTTCATAGGAGATCGGTTAGGCTGGCTCTGCTAGAGAGCAATAGGAGTAGGAGTAGCATAGAATAGAAAGCTCTCTTTGATACACTTTTATTTTTTGCACTCTCTACATTTCAGAATTCAATTCAGCTTTTTGAAATTTCCATTGCTTACACTTTTCTGCTTCAATTTCCTTTTCTGCTATGATTTCCTTCTCTGCAATTTCACTTTCTGCAACTTTACATTTGAGTTTGCTGTGATCTGAATTTACTTTTCATGCAATTTTAATCTTCTGCAATTGCTCTAAGTTCTGATTTACTGCTTTATTTAATTTTCCAGCACCCAATTCCTTTTACATTTGATGCAATTTACTTGTCTTGCTCTTTAAGCTTCTACAAATTTACATTCTGCACTTTACATTCTGTAATTTACTTTCTGCTGCTTCGATTTCATTAAATTCACCACTGTTAGCTTGACTAGACTAATCACCTCACTAAAGTTTCTTGATCCATCAATCCCTGTGGGATCGACCTCACTCTTGTGAGTTATTACTACTTGATGCGACCCGGTACACTTGCCGATGAGTTTGTGTGGAATCATTTTTTCCTCATCAAGTTTTTTGCACCGTTGTCGGAGATTGATATAGATCGACAATGATTAAGTGGGTGAAAAGTCTAGATTAAGCATTTTCTTTGTTTTTGTCCTTTTTAATTTTCTATTTTCTGCTGAGACCACAGTGTTTGAGTTATTGCCTCACTAAAAAAATTTCAACTGTGACATGAATTTCAATTTTCACTGGTATTGTGTCTTACAAAATTTAAATGGAGTTCAATTTATCTCTTGATCAAACAAATTTCATGGGATATTGCCTACCATCACAATATGATTCAAGTCATTACCCTAATGATGGATGGGAATATCACCAAGAAATCACATATTCTGAGCAACCCAATCAATGGAGATATGCTCCAGAGCCACAAATTGATCAAGCAAATCACATGAGATATTGTCCAGAACCACAAAATGATTTATGTCATTATCCTCATGGTGTATGTGCATATCAACAAGAGTGTGAACAATCAAGTGAAAGGAATTTCCTCCCAGAGCCACAAAGTGAATCATACTGTTATGACACTAACACAAACTATGGCTGGGAAGGGAATTCTAATGCTCCATATGATATTCAGCAAGAGACATCATCTCTTGATTATGCTTTCAATGAATTCATGCAAGATTTCTCCTCAATGCCACAAAATGATCCACACCCTGATGAATTCTACAATGATTCATATTGTGGATGGGAGGATCAAAACCAGAAAGCAATTGACAGTTCATACTCCATTTATCAAGAGCCATCATCACTTGAGCAGACCTTTAATTCATTTATGCAAAATCGTCCACCCTCACTTCCCAGTTTCTCATTTGAAAATTCTTCATCACTTGATTATGTCTCAAGACAAAGTTTCCTCCAAGATCCATACGACTCATCCCACCAACCACAAAATTCATCCTACAACTCACAAAACTCATTCCACACCCCTCAACACAATTTTACCACAACACATCCATGTCACCAAAATTACTCTCAACCTTCATCTCTTGAACTAGCAGTTGAGGATTACCTTCAATGGTCCAAAGAATCCTTGGAAAGCTGATACCAAGTCATTGAAAGTCAAGGACAACTCTTGGAAAGACACAAACAATCCTGGAAAGAAATCCTCTTCAAGAAGATGGATGGGCACTTAAAGCAAAGCAGGAGAAACTTAGGAGTGCCAAGAATTGAGGATAAAGAACAATCTGTGAGTGAAGAAGTGGAAGAGCAAGATGAAGAGGTTCCTGTGCCAAGTGAAATTTTAATGGAGGAGGAGGTTGTGGAGATAGTTGAACCCGAGACTACATATCTACAGAAACCACTTGAGATGACAAAGGAACATGAACATTCACAACCCTCATAAACTTCCCTGAACCAAAGATTCTCAGCACTTGAATCCGTGATTGAAAGATACAAAAAGGAGATGAAGAAATCTTGGGAAGATCAGCAAACCTCCTCCCTAAAAGTGCTATTAAACCAGATGTCGAGTGTAAAGGAAGAAGTAAAGGAACAAGAAAGTGAGGAAGACAATCAAGGAAGCTCGTACTCAAGTGAAGCATAGAATTATATAGATGAAGGGCTCATTGAACCACCAATCCAAAAGGCTTTTGATGAAGATAATGCTCCAACCGTCATACAACCACCAAGTACTGATATCCAAGAAGTGAAGGCAACTAACAAGAGCACCAATCCTACCCCTGATCCAGCAAGCAAGCTCAATCAAGCCATTAACAAAAGGAAGCCTGCTGAGAAGAGACCAAGATAGGGGTCAATAGCTTAATCTTCTTCCCCCTTGAGGTCATTCCTCTTAACAAACTGGAAGAAGAGGAAGAAAGTGAAGAAGAACATGTCAAGCTAATGACACTAAAAGAGCGCTTATTGGGAGGCAACCCAACCTTAGGTAACATTTCATTCCTTTGCTTTGTTTATTTTCTCTCTCTGCTTTGTTTAAATTTCAATAAATTGGCATATGATTACATTCTAAGTTTGGTGTTGCCCTGCAACAATTTGTTTTCAATCCTTCTGAATGATTGCATCAAATAAAAAAATGAAAGTGTCACACTAAGGTTCTAAGTTTGGTGTGCCATTTATTTTCTATGCAATTCATTCAGCAACACCACTTGTCTGCATAATCATAATACCCTTTGCAGTGTTATCTTTCTTTTAGTTAGACAATTTTAGTTTTCTCTTTGTTTTAGTCATTTCCTTGTTTTTAATGCTTTCTTTTATTAACTGTTTTTGTTAATACATCACCAAGAGATCCTTATTCATGACAGATTCTTGGCTTGGTGATTGTACTTAACATATAACAATTTCATTTATTTAGTTTTAGTTCAAATAAAATGGACATGTGATTGCATTCTAAGTTTGGTGTTGCTATGCAACAAAATTTGCTTCCAATCTTTACTGGATACTTGCATCAATTCCAAGTGAAAGTGTCACACTAAGTTTGGTGTGCCACTCATTCTTTATGCAATGTATCATGCACATCCTCTTATTTTTGCAATCACAATGTCTTTGTTTCTCTGTGCCTTCACTGTTATTATTCATTTTGCTTGCTTAAACACATGTACTACTAAACATTTTATTGTGTAAGACACTCATGGTCCATTCTAGACCCCATCACCATTGCTCTAATTGTTGCTTGAGGATGAGCAAGCATTCTGAGTTTGGTATGGGAAGGGAGAAGAATATGAGGAAAAGGACAACAACAAGGAAGATAAACTACAAGGTGGTAACGCTCCTTTCTCCTCCTACTTACTTTCAGTACTTTAACGAGCATGATTGTCTTTATCTTCTCTGTATGCATGTGTGGTATGAATAAGCATAGCTTGAATTTTGATTTGTAACATCTTGCTGTGGTATTATGACTACCAACTTGAATTTTGTATGTTCTAAGCAATAAAGCATCATGATCATAAACAAATAAGGAATTAAAAGAACTTAGCATGTGCATACAAGTTTTGGAAGGCTAGTATGATTAATTATTGCTCAATTACCTTAGATTTTATTTAATTGAAGTTTTCATCTAGGACATTTTATCAAATTTTTGAAATCATGAAAACCTTGAAGAAGCAAATGCAATCAAGACAAGAATAGCAAAAGGGAAAGAATGAGAAAGCTGAAGGCTCTGAGTACCAATGACAATTTAATTGTTAAGTACTTGTGGTGTTTATGTATCAGGCAAAAAGCTTGAAAACAAAACACTTAGAGTCAAGGCTAGGCTCAAGTGCAAAAGCACTCCCTCAAAGCTTAAGGCTCTGAGCATCAATGATTAGAGAGTAAAGAAAAGAAACAAATGAGCTTAATGAAGTCCTCTAATTAAATGCTTGTGGTGCTTATGTATCAAGTGGTAATACTTGAAAACAAAACATTTAGAATTGTAGCTTTGTTATCAACTCATCGGGCAAAACACCCAAAAGGAGAAGCTAATAAGAAAATCAAAAGCTTATTTCAAGGAAGAAATATAAGGAAAAGATTTCATAAAATGAGCTAGATAGAAGCATTAATCATTTACATTTCTTTTGTGATTGTAGCATGCATAGAAAACTAGCCAACCATGAATATTGAGTTGCTATTCTACTTACCTTGGATTGTCAATTTTATTGCATGATTCTTTTCTTGCTTGGGGACAAGCAATGTTTAAGTTTGGTGTTGTGATGACATGTCATCATGTCATGTTTTTCTATGCTTTTTCATACAAGAAATTGATAATTAGTGCTAAAATATTGAATACTTTTTGTGCTTAAATAGTATATTTCTTTGATCTTGTGATTTTATAAATTTTGTAGGAAATAATAGAAAAAGAAGCAATAAAAGCACTAAAAGAAGAATCATACTCCCAAGGTAGCAAAAGAGTTGGAAACAGACTCAAGGAGGAGCAAAGAGGATTTGCAACCCTGACCTCTTTATGCTCCAACAAGAATAACTTGAGCTAAAAAACTCCAAATGAGGTGATTTTAGTGGCATTGGAAAGTAGGAATCTAGAGCTTTCTAAGCATATATGGCACTGCATGGTGGACACTAAATCTGAGGGAGAAAACTTACCCCGAATGTGCAAAGATGAACATAGTATCAACCTGCAGTAAGGCCAGCTGACCTCTTCACATTCCAAGAAGGATAACTTGAGCTGTAGAGCTTTAAATGATGCGCTCTCAAATGAATTGGAAAGTAGACATCCAAAACTTTCCAACAATATATAATAGTATGGGTGAACATTAAGTTTGGGCCTCAGAAGCTGGCGTTAACTTTGGCCTCCAATCAGCGCTCAATTGCCAAGTGAGCGCCACGCTCACTAATATAGCGTTTTCGTGAGTTTTCAGCTTGGAAGCAAGCTTTTTGCTGTCCGAGTGCTCACTAAGTTAACTGGGTACTCACTAAGTTAACTTGGCACTGACAACATGACCATGCCTTCTTCAAAGGACCATAACTTGAGCTACAGATGTCCAATTGATGCGCTTCCAGTTACGTTGGAAAGCTGACATTCAGAGCTTTCCAATGATATATAACAATTTATATTTGGCATGAAGTTAAAGCACAAGTGATAGGCATCTTTAAGGCCCAAAAGCACACAAGGTGCAGCGCTCAACAAAGCAACTTAGCGCTCAATAAGTGAGCGCCAGGAAGAAAAATTTGCACAAGGGATGCACACCAAGGGAGAAGTGAACGCAGCATTCACTAAGTGCACTGAGCGCTCCACTGGGAGCACCAAATGAATCCTGATCCACTTGAACCAAGCCAACACCATCCAGATCCACTCTCATTCAAGGCCAAACTAACAAAAGCCCATTGGACATGACTCAAAGGCACAAGAAACAATTAGAATAGGAATTTCATTTGAATGGTAATTTGTTTTCAATTTCAATTTCATTTTTATTTTGTAAAGCCTATATAAAGGCATCAATTTTATTTCATAGGAGATCGGTTAGGCTGGCTCTGCTAGAGAGCAATAGGAGTAGGAGTAGGATAGAATAGAAAGCTCTCTTTGATACACTTTTATTTTCTGCACTCTCTACATTTCAGAATTCAATTTAGCTTTATGAAATTTCCATTGCTTACACTTCTCTGCTACAATTTCCTTTTCTGCTACGATTTCCTTCTCTGCAATTTCACTTTCTGCAACTTTACATTTGAGTTTGCTGTGATCTGAATTTACTTTTCATGCAATTTTAAACTTTTGCAATTGCTCTAAGTTCTGATTTACTGCTTTCTTTAATTTCTCAGCACCCAATTCCCTTTACATTTGATTCAATTTACTTTTCTTGCCCTTTAAGCTTCTGCAAATTTATATTCTGCACTTTACATTATGCAATTTACTTTTTACTGCTTCAATTTCATTCAATTCACCACTGTTAGCTTGACTAGACTAATCACCTCATTAAAGTTGCTTGATCCATCAATCCCTGTGGGATCGACCTCACTCTTGTGAGTTATTAATACTTGATGCGACCCGGTACACTTGCCGGTGAATTTGTGTTGAATCGTTTTTTCCTCATCATTTCCCAAGTGTTTGATAAAATGCTTGGTTGGGTTTTAGTGTAGATTTTTCTATTATTGGCTTGGGTTGGTAGCTTGGGTGACCTTTAGTTACTAATGTCCAAGTCATTGATAATTTGTTTTCATTGACTCTAGTTTTCACTAAATTAATTAGTGAGTGGCTAGAACTTATGGACTAGGATCAATTAAGCTCACTTGACTTTTCTCTAATTTTGGGGATGACAAAGTGGGAATGATCCTTGTAATTATCATGTTATTGTTAGTAACAAGGATAGTGATCCTTAACCATCAACCATTGCCAAGACCCTTTTTACCATTTGAGTTTCATTTACCTTCTTGTTATTTACTTTCTTGTTTATCAAACCCAAAACCCCAAAAATATACACCCCATAACCAATAATATGCACACTTCCCTGTAATTCCTTGAGAGACGACCTGAGATTTGAATACTTCGGTTTATTTTTATTGGGGTTTGTACTTGTGATAAACAAATTAAACTTTGATGGAGGGTTGTTTGTCGGTTTAGATCTATACTTCGACGGAATTATTTTTTATAAATATTCTAAACCGACGATTTTCATACATCAAGTTTTTGGTGCCGTTGCCGGGGAATTGTAAATGTGCGCTTGTTATTGGTTATTGTATATATGTTAATATTGTGAATAGGTTGATTTTTGGTTTGTTTGCTAGATTTTGCTAGTTTTAGGACTTTGTTTGCTTATTTCTTATTAGTGTTTATTTTTATTTTCTATTCCTACTTTGAATTCTCATCACTTTGGCTATGAGTTTGGTTCTAACTATGTTGTAGGAAATAGGAATTATAATGAGAACATGCATCAAGGATAGAACAATCAAAGGTGGGAGGAGCCTCAAGCATATGATCAATCTTCATGGTAACAACCTCCATCAATGTACTATGAGCAAGAGCCATTCCAAGATCCATGCCAATCCAATGGTTACGGTGGACCTCTTTGTGATTATCAATCACAACTACCATATGCCTATGAACCCCTTCATAATATAGCCCTCAACCACCATACTCACAAGCCCTATGCCACCAAACACCTCTATATGACCCTAGTCTATATACATCGTACCAACAACCATATGAATCATACATAGAGCCACCACAACTCCAACATCAATACTCCCAAGAACCACCTCAATATACACCATCTCCATACCCTTATCAAGATGAACCACCTTTCTATTATGAACCTTTTCTCCCAAATGATGAACCCTCTGGTGCACGAAATTGTGATCATCAATGGCGCCAACAACTTGGTATGCACAATTGTAATCTCAACTCTTTATCACAACTCCGCACAACTAACCAGCAAGTGCACTGGGTCGTCCAAATAATAAACCTTACGTGAGTAAGGGTCGATCCCATGGAGATTGTCGGCTTGAAGCAAGCTATGGTCATCTTGTAAATCTCAGTCAGGCGGATTCAAATGGTTATGGAGAATTGATAATTAAAAGATGAATAAAATATAAAATAAGATAGAGATACTTATGTAATTCATTAGTGAGAATTTCAGATAAGCATATGAAGATGCTTTATTCCTCCTAAACTTCTGCTTTCCTATTGCCTTCTTCCAATCATTCATACTTATTTCCATGGCAAGCTTATGTTGGGTTTCACTGTTGTCAATGGCTACCTCCCGTCCTCTCAGTGAAAATGGTCCAAATGCGCTGTCACCGCACGGCTAATCAGCTGTTGGTTCTCGATCATGTGGGAATAGGATCCATTGATCCTTTTGCGTCTGTCACTACGCCCAACACTCGCGAGTTTAAAGCTCGTCACAGTCATTCCTTTCCAGATCCTACTCAGAATACCACAGACAAGGTTTAGACTTTCCGGATCTCAAGAATGCTGCCAATTAATTCTAGCCTATACCACGAATACTCTGATCTCACAGAATGGAAGGCTCGGTTGTCAGGCGAGGAAACCATGCGTCATGAACCAGGAGGCTAAGAGATACGCACTCATAGGTGAGAATGATGATGAGTGTCACGGATCATCACCTTCTTCAGGTTGAAGAACGAGTGTATATCTTAGAGAAGAAATAGGCTTGAGTTGAATAGAAAAATAATAGTACTTTGCATTAATTCATGAAGAACAGCAGAGCTCCACACCTTAATCTATGGTGTGTAGACACTCCACCGTTGAAAATACATAAGAACAAAAGGTCTAGGCATGGCCGAATGGCCAGCCTCCCTAAGATGAAAAGTATTCCAAGATCAAAAGTATGTAAAAGTATGAAAATACAATAGCAAAAGGTCCTAGTTATAGAGAACTAGTAGCCTAGGGTTTACAGAAATAGGTAATTAATGCAGAAATCTTCTTCCGGTGAGCATTGAAGCTTTCATGTGTAGAGACTTTTCTTGGAGTTAAACGCCAGCTTTTGTGCCATTTTGGGCGTTTAACTCCAGCTTTTATGCCAGTTCTGGCGTTTTGACGCCAGAATTTCTATGCTAACTTGGAACGCCAATTTGGGCAATCAAATCTCGAGCAAAGTATGGACTATAATCTATTTCTGGAAAGCCCAGGATGTCTACTTTTCAACGCATTTCAGAGCGCGCCAATTGAGCTTTTATAGCTCTAGAAAATTCACTTCGAGTGCAGGGAGGTCAGAATCCAACAGCATCTGCAGTCCTTTTTTAGCCTCTGAATCAAATTTTTGCTCAGGTCCCTCAATTTCAGCCAAAAAATACCTGAAATCAAAGAAAAACACACAAAGTCATAGTAAAGTCTAGAAATATGATTTTTATTTAAAAACTAATAAAAATATAATAAAAACTAACTAAAACATACTAAAAACATACTAAAAACAATGCCAAAAAGCGTATAAATTATCCGCTCATCACAACACCAAACTTAAATTGTTGCTTGTCCCCAAGCAACTAAAAACAAAGTAGGATAAAAAGAAGAGAATATACAATGAATTCCAAAAACATCTATGAAGATCAGTCTTAATTAGATGAGCGGGGCTATTAGCTTTTTGCTTCTAAACAGTTTTGGCATCTCACTTTATCCCTTGAAGTTCAGAATGATTGTTATCTATAGGAACTCAGAATTCAGATAATGTTATTGATTCTCCTAGTTCAGTATGTTGATTCTTAAACACAGTTACTTTATGAGTCTTGGCCGTGACCCTAAGCATTTTGTTTTCCAGTATTACCACCGGATACATAAATGCCACAGACACATAACTGGGTGAACCTTTTCAGATTGTGACTTAGCTTTGCTAGAGTCCCCAATTAGAGGTGTCCAGAGCTCTTAAGCACACTCTTTTTGCTTTGGACCACGACTTTAACCGCTCAGACTCAAGCTTTCACTTGACACCTTCACGCCACAAGCACATGGTTAGAGACAGCTTGGTTTAGCCGCTTAGGCCAGGATTTTATTCCTGTGGGCCCTCCTATCTACTGATGCTCAAAGCCTTGGATCCTTTTTATTTTACCCTTGCCTTTTGGTTTAACGGGCTATTGGCTTTTTCTGCTTGCTTTTTCCTTTTCTTTCTTTTTCTTCTCTTTTTTTTTTCTTTTTTTCTCTTTTTTTTCGCATATATATTTTTTTCTTCAAGCCTTTCACTGTTTTTTCTTGCTTCAAGAATCATTTTTATGATTTTTCAGATTATCAATAACATTTCTCCTTTTTCCATCATTCTTTCAAAAGCCAACAATTTTAACATTCTTAAACAACAAATTAAAAAAATATGCACTGTTCAAGCATTCATTCAGAAAACAAAAAGTATTGCCACCTCATCAAAATAATTAATCTGTTTTAAAATTCGAAATTCATGTACTTCTTTTTCTTTTTGCAATTAAAAAAACTTTTTATTTAAGAAAGGTGATGGATTCATAAGACATTCATAACTTTAAGACATAGACACTAAGACACTAATGACCATGTAATAAAGACACAAACATAGATAAACATAAAGCATAAAAATTCGAAAAACAGAAAATAAAGAACAAGGAGATTAAAGAACGGGTCCACCTTAGTGATGGCGGCTTGTTCTTCCTCTTCAAGATCTTATGGAGTGCTTGAGCTCCTCAATGTCTCTTCCTTGCCTTTGTTGCTCCTCCCTCATGATTCTTTAGTCTTCTCTAATTCCATGGAGGAGGATGGAATTCTCTTGGTGCTCCACCCTTAGTTGTCCCATGTTGGAACTTAATTCTCCTAGGGATGTGTTGATTTGCTCCCAATAGTTTTGTGGAGGAAAATGCATCCCTTGAGGCATCTCAGGGATTTCATGATGAGGAATTTCCTCATGCTCTTGCCCATGAGTGGGATCTCTTGTTTGCTCCATCCTTTTCTTAGTGATGGGCTTGTCCTCATCAATGAGGATGTCTTCCTCTATGTCAATTCCAGCTAAATTGCAGAGGTGACAAATGAGATGAGGGAAGGCTAACCTTGCCAAAGTAGAGGACTTGTCTGCCACCTTGTAGAGTTCTAGAGATATAACCTCATGAACTTGTACTTCCTCTCCAATCATGATGCTATGGATCATGATGGCCCGGTCTATAGTAACTTTAGACCGGTTGCTAGTGGGAATGATTGAGCGTTGGATAAACTCCTACTATCCCCTAGCCACAGGCTTGAGGTCATGCTTTCTTAGTTGAACCGACTTCCCTCTTGAATCTCTCTTCTATTAAGCGCCCTCTTCACAAATGTCTATGAGGACTTGGTCCAACCTTTGATCAAAGTTGACACTTCTAGTGTAGGGATGTGCATCTCCTTGCATCATGGGCAAGTTGAATGCCAACCTTACATTTTCTAGACTGAAATCTAAGCATTTCCCCCGAACTATTGTAAGCCAATTCTTAGGGTCCGGGTTCACACTTTGATCATGGTTCTTGGTGATCCATGCATTGGCATAGAACTCTTAAACCATTAAGATCCCGACTTGTTGAATGGGGCTGGTGAGAATTTCCCAACCTCTTCTTCGAATCTCATGTCGGATCTCTGGATATTCACCCTTTTTGAGCTTGAAAGGGACCTCGGGGATCACCTTTTTCTTGGCCACAACTTCATAGAAGTGGTCTTGATGCACCCTTGAGATGAATCTCTCTATCTCCCATGACTCAGAGGTGGAAGCTTTTGCCTTTCCTTTCCTCTTTCTAGAGGTTTCTCCGGACTTAGATGCCATAAATGGTTATAGAAAAACAAAGAGCTTTAGCTTTTACCACACCAAACTTAGAAGGTTTGCTCGTCCTCGAGGAAAAGAAGAAAGAAAAGAGTAGAAGAAGAAAATGGAAGAGATGGAGGGGGTTTTATGGTTTGACCAAGGGGATTAGTAGTGTGTATGATGTGTGAAAATGAAGGAGTGAAGATGGGTTTATATAGGAGTGGAGAGAGGGGTAGGGTTCGGCCATGTATGGGTGGGTTTGGGAGAGAAAGTGGTTTGAATTTGAATGGTGAGGTAGGTGGGGTTTTATGATGGATGGATGTGGATTGGTGAAGAGATTACAGAGGAGAGGGTAGGATTTGATAGGTGAAGGGTATTTAGGGAAGAGGTATTGAGGTGATTGGTGGAGGGTATTTGAGGAAGGGTGTTATGGAATGGTGTGAAGAAGAGAGAGAGAGAGAGAGAGAAAGAGAGAGAGAGAGATGAGGTATGTGGGGATCCTGTGGGGTCTACAGATCCTGAGGTGTCAAGGATTTCGCATCCCTGCACCATGTTGGCGTGCAAACGCCCCTTGCTTGCCAATCCTGGCGTTAAACGCCAGGTTGCTGCCCATTTCTGGCGTTTAATGCCAGCTTTTCTCCCCTTTCTTGCATTTAACGCTAGCTCTGTGCCCTTTTCTGGCGTTAAACGCCAGTCTAGTGCCCATTTCTGGCGTTAAATGCCCAGAATGGTGCCAGACTGGGCGTTTAACGCCCATTCTGCTACCCTTACTGGCGTTTAAACGCCAATAAGCTTCTCTTCCATGGTGTGCTATTTTTAATACTGTTTTTCATTTTATTTTTACTTTTTCAGTTATTTTTGTGACTTCACATGATCATTAACCTACAGAAAACATAAAATAACAATGGAAAATAAGTAGATATAATAAAATTGGGTTGCCTCCCAACAAGCGCTTCTTTAATGTCAATAGCTTGACAGTGGGCTCTTATGGAGCCTTACAGATACTCAGAACATGATGATGGCCTCCCAACACCAAACTTAGAGTTTGAATGTGGGGGCTCTGTTTGACTCTGCATTGAGAGAAGCTTTTCATGCTTCCTCTCCATGGTTACAGAGGGAGATCCTTGAGCCTTAAACCCAAGGGAGTCCTCATTCACTTGAAGGACCAATTCTCCTCTATCAACATCAATCACAGCTTTTGCTGTGGCTAGGAAGGGTCTGCCAAGGATGATGGATTCATCCATACACTTCCCAGTGTCTAGGATTATGAAATCAACAGGGATGTAGTGGTCTTCAACCTTTACCAAGACATCCTCTACAAGTCTATAAGCCTGTTTCCTTGAATTGTCTGCCATCTCTAGTGAGATTCTGGCAGCTTGTACCTCAAGGATCCCTAGCTTCTCCATTACAGAGAGAGGCATGAGGTTTATGCTTGACCCTAGGTCACACAGTGCCTTCTCAAAGGTCATGGTGCCTATGGTACAAGGTATTGAGAACTTTCCAGGATCCTGTCTCTTTTGAGGTAATCTCTGCCTAGTCAAGTCATCCAGTTCTTTGGTGAGCAAGGGGGTTCATTCTCCCAAGTCTCATTACCAAATAACTTGGAATTTAACTTCACGATTGCTCCAAGGTACTTAGCAACTTGCTCTTCAGTAACATCTTCATCCTCTTCAGAGGAAGAATACTCATCAGAGCTCATGAATGGCAGAAGTAAATTCAATGGAATCTCTATGGTCTCAGTGTGAGCCTCAGATTCCCATGGTTCCTCATTAGGGAACTCCAAGGAGGCCAGTGGACGCCCATTGAGGTCTTCCTCAGTAGAAATCACTGCCTTTCCCTCTTCTATACATTCGGCCATGTGGGATGTGTTTATGGCCTTGCATTCTCTCTTTGGGTTCTCTTCTGTATTGCTTAGGAGAGTACTAGGAGGGAGTTCAGTAACTTTCTTACTTAGCTGACCCACTTGTGCCTCCAAATTTCTAATGGAGGATCTTGTTTCAGTCATGAAACTTTGAGTGATTTTAATTAGATCAGAGACTATGGTTGCTAAGTTAGAATGGCTCTGCTTAGAATTCTCTGTCTGTTGCTGAGAAGATGATGAAAAAGGCTTGCTATTGCTAAACCTATTTCTTCCACCATTACTGTTGTTAAAGCCTTATTGAGGCCTCTGTTGGTCCTTTCATGAGAGATTTGGATGATTTCTCCATGAAGAATTATAGGTGTTTCCATAGGATTCTCCCATGTAATTTACCTATTCCATTGCTGGGTTCTCAGGATCATAAGCTTCTTTTTCAAATGAAGCTTCTTTGGTACTGCCTGTTGCTGCTTCCATTCTAGACAGACTCTGAGAAATCATATTGACTTGCTGAGTCAATATTTTATTTTGAGCCAATATGGCATTCAGAGTGTCAATCTCAAGAACTCCTTTCTTCTGATTCGTCCCATTATTCACAGGATTCCTTTCAGAAGTGTACATGAATTGGTTATTTGCGACCATTTCAATGAGTTCCTGAGCTTCTACAGGCGTCTTCTTCAGATGAAGAGATCCTCCAGCAGAGCTATCAAAAATGACATCTTGGACAGTTCAGACAGACCATCATAGAAGATACCTATGATGCTCCACTCTGAAAGCATGTCAGAAGGACACCTTTTGATCAATTGCTTGTATCTTTCCCAAGCTTCATAGAGTGATTCACCTTTCTTCTATCTGAAGGTTTGGACTTCCACTCTAAGCTTTGGTGCACAAATTGTGAATCACACTTTTCACAACTCGTACCACTGACCAGCAAGTGCACTGGATCGTCCAAGTAATACCTCACGTGAGTAAGGGTCGAATCCCACGGAGATTGTTGGTTTGAAGCAATCTATGGTTATCTTGTAAATCTTAGTCAGGAAGTCAATTATGTTTATCAGTTGAATTGCAAATAAACAAGAGAGCATGGATTAAAGGTTACTTGTTATGCAGTAATGGAGAATATGTTGGAGTTTTGGAGATGCTTTGTCTTCTGAATCTCTGCTTTCCTCTGTCTTCTTGTTCACGCATGCACGTCCTCCTATGGCAAGCTGTGAGTTAGTGGATCACCGTTGTCAATGGCTACCTTCCATCCTTCCAGTGAAAACTACGCTCACGCACTCTGTCACAGCACGGCTAATCACCGGTTGGTTCTCGATCCGGTTGGAATAGGTGTGCTGGGGCTGAGATTTAAGCAATTCACGTGCAGAGGCAATTTGTGGAGTTGAACGCCAGTTTTTGTGCCAGTTTGGGCGTTCAACTCCAGCTTTTGATCCTTTTCTGGCGCTGGACGCCAGAATTGGGCAGAGAACTGGCGTTGAACGCCAGTTTACGTCGTCTATCCTTGTGCAAGTATGAACTATTATATATTGCTGGAAAGCCCTGGATATCTACTTTCCAACGCAATTGGAAGCATGCCATTTCGAGTTCTGTAGCTCCAGAAAATCCACTTTGAGTGCAGGGAGGTCAGAATCCAACAGCATCAGCAGTCCTTTTTCAGCCTGAATCATATTTTTGCTCAGCTCCTTCAATTTCAGCCAGAAAAATACCTGAAATTACAGAAAAACACACAACTCATAGTAAAGTCCAGAAATATGAATTTTTCCTAAAAACTAATGAAAATAGACTAAAAACTAACTAGAACATACTCAAAACTATATGAAATTAACCCCAAAAAGCATATAAAATATCCGCTCATCACAACATCAAACTTAAACTGTTGCTTGTCCTCAAGCAACTAGACAAATAAAATAGAAGACTAATAGGTTGAGAAGCAATAATATCTCAGAGTTTTTGAGTGAAGCTCAGATTTTAATTAGATGAGCGGGACTAGTAGCTTTTTACTTCTGAACAGTTTTGGCATCTCACTTTATCCATTGAAGCTCAGAGTGATTGGCATCTATAGGAACTTAGAATTCAGATAGTGTTATTGATTCTCCTATTTCAGTCTGATGATTCTTGAACACATCTATTTTACGAGTCTTGGCCATGGCCCTAAGCACTTTGTTTTTCCAGTATTACCACCGGATACATAAATGCCATAGACACATAACTGGGTGAACCTTTTCAGATTGTGACTCAGCTTTGCTAAAGTCCCCAATTAGAGGTGTCCAGAGTTCTTAAGCACACTCTTCTTTTTGCCTTGGACCTTGACTTTAACCGCTCAGTCTCAAGTTTTCACTTGACACCTTCACGCCACAAGCACATGGTTAGGGACAGCTTGGTTTAGCCGCTTAAACCAGGATTTTATTCCTTTAGATCCTCCTATCCACTGATGCTCAAAGCCTTGGGATCCTTTTTATTTGCCCTTGCCTTTTGGTTTTAAGGGTTATTGGCTTTTCGCTCTTGCCTCTTGGTTTTAAGAGCTTTTGGCTTTTTCTGCTTGCTTTTTCTTTTTCTTTCTAATTTTTTTTTCTTTTTTTTTTTTGCCTATATATATATTTTTTTTTCTGTAAGCTTTGTTCTTTGTTGCTTTTTCTTGCTTCAAGAATCATTTTTATGATTTTTCAGATTATCAATAACATGTCTCATGTTCATCATTCTTTCAAGAGCCAAAATATTTAAAAGTCTTAAACAACAAATTCAAAAGACATATGCATTGTTCAAAAGATCTAATTCATGTTTGCTGATGATGAGAAAAATAAACTATAGCTTAATTGGAGATAAAATCAAAATAGATACTAATTACTACTATCTACTATA
>NC_029785.2:49785823-49788117 GCF_000816755.2 Arachis ipaensis | reverse complement strand
TCTTTCAGCTGAGGTAGCTTTAAGATCTTTCTGATCTTGTCAGGGGTGGTATGAACAATCTTTCCTCTGACCACGGTCCGATAGTCATAGAGAGCAGTCCCAGATTGTTTCTGCTTGTCAGTTTGCCACATATTAGCATAGAACTCCTGGACCATGTTCCTTCCCACTTTTGTTTCAGGATTAGCTAGGACTTCCCAGCTCCTGATTCGAATTTGCTCCTGGATCTCTAGGTATTCATCTTCTTTTAGATCGAATCTAACTTCCGGGATCACTGATCTCAGACCCATTATTTTGTTATAATGGTCCGAATGTTCTTTAGATAAGAACTTCCCTTGATTCCAAAGTGGTTTTGGAACGCTCTCTTTCTTGCCTCTTGGAGTGGGTTGTTTTCCTTTGGGGGCCATGATCTTAGTGATTGCGGATAAACACACCAAACTTAGAGGTTTGCTTGTCCTCAAGTAAAAGAAGAGAAAGGAGAGGGATAGAAGGAGAGCTAGGGGCAATTGTTGATGGGGGAGGAGGGAGGCCGAACTCAAATTTATAAGGGGGGGTGGGTTTTCGAAAAAAGAGATAAAGATATGATAAAAAGATTTATTTGGAAAAGATAAGATAGAAGATATGATAAAAGAAGATATAGTTTAAAATTGAGAGGATATGAAAGATTTTTGAGAAAGATAGATTTAATTTTTTGAAAAAGATAAAGTGGAGGTTTTGAAAAAGATATTGATGAGTTGAAAAAGATAGATTTGTAAAAAAAAATTTTGAAAAGAGTTGGATTGAATTTGCAAAGATGCCTGGTGCTTATGGATTAAAATACATTTGATATTTTTAGTGGTAGGGTTTTTAGAAATTATGGAGTTTAGAAATCAGGGTTCTTGACATGTTAATGTAAAATCATGCATTGAAACATCAAATTTGAAATTAGAATGGAAAAAACGTGCGGAAAAAAATGAATTTGGCTCCTCCCTGCCTTCCTGGCGTTTGAACGTCCAAACACTGCCTGTTTTGGGCGTTCAGCGCCCAATTGCTGCTCTCCTGGGCGTTCAACGCCCAGTGGGTGCCCTTTTCTGGCGTTGAACGCCCAGATTGCTACCATTACTGGCGTTTTCTTGCCAGTGAGCTCTTTTTCTCTGTTTTGAGTGCTGAGGTCTTCTGTAAATGATTCCTCACTGTAGTGTCAGTGAACTTTATATAAACAAATGAAAATAAAAATAAAAATAGGGCAAAATTCTTAGAGGATTGTTGCCCCATGGCTGGGTTGCCTCCCAGCAAGCGCTTCTTTATTGTCTTTAGCTGGACCTTGCTGAGCTTTTAATCTAGCTTCAGCCTTGAGCATTCTTGCTCAATGTTGCCTTCAAGATAATGCTTGATTCTCTGTCCATTGACAATGAACTTCTTATCAGAATCAATATCTTGAAGCTCCACATAACCATATGGTGATACACTTGTAATCACGTATGGTCCCCTCCACCGGGATTTCAGTTTCCCGGGGAATAGCCTGAGTCTAGAGTTAAACAACAGAACCTTCTGTCCTGGTTCAAACATTCTAGATGACAGCTTTCTGTCATGCCACTTTTTTTATTTTTCTTTATAAAGCTTGGCATTTTCGAAAGCTGTTAATCTGAATTCCTCTAGCTCATTTAGCTGGAGCAATCATTTTTCTCCTGCTAGTTTGGCATCAAAGTTTAGGAATCTGGTTGCCCAGTAGGCCTTATGTTCTAGTTCCACGGGCAGGTGACATGTCTTACCATACAGGAGTTGGTATGGAGAGGTACCTATAGGGGTCTTGAATGCTGTCCTGTAAGCCCACAGAGCATCATCCAAGCTCCGTGCCCAATCCTTTCTACGGGTATTTACTGTCCGTTCTAGGATTCTCTTTAATTCTCTATTAGAGACTTTAGCTTGCCCATTGGTTTGTGGATGATATGGAGTGGCCACCTTGTGGCGAATTCCATACCAAACCATGGCAGAGTAAAGCTGTTTATTGCAGAAGTGAGTGCCCCCATCACTGATTAGTACTCTAGGGACACCAAACCTGCTAAAGATGTGTTTCTGAAGGAACTTCAGCACTGTTTTAGTATCATTGGTGGGTGTGGCAATAGCCTCAACCCATTTTGATACATAGTCAACTGCCACCAGAATATAAGTGTTTGAGTATGATGGTGGGAAAGGTCCCATGAAGTCAATTCCCCATACGTCAAACAAGTAGGCGCGTTACATAGCCCAAATGGCATCCTTCTATAAGCAAACACTCCGGATGGACATGTGAATGTTGTTTTCTCTTGATCCTGGGG
>NC_029785.2:49781464-49784735 GCF_000816755.2 Arachis ipaensis | reverse complement strand
TCTTCCACTGTGAAAAGGTCACTAGTATTCGAGACGAAATTTAAGTGTCCTTCTCCTCCGTGAATAAGTCCACGATTCCTGTGTGTTCTGTCGAGAACCCACCAGGTATCCACTGGAATTCCCGTATTCGGGTCGATCTACGTACATGTTTTAGAATAACCTCCTATTACGGTTTGGTCACCAAGTTGGTGTCTCCGCCGATTTAGGTCGGTACTTTCTTCATCACGTCTTTCTCCAGTGGTTTGATGATCTCCGACCCTAATAAATAGGATAAAAACTATCGGGGACCCACTCGGGACAGGTTCAGCAGGGTTTTTTCCCTCCGTACTGTCACTAAGTATTACTTTTTTTACTTGACCAAGGACCCAGAAAAGCTTATTTCAAGGATGGTGGTAATGGCTTGAGCTCGGGTTTAGGAGGTTTCTCCTCTTCCAGAAGAAATTTCAGAGGCTCTTTCATGTCCTCTGAATCCTCTAAATCAGGCTGAACATCTTTAAAGATGTTTTTTAACTCTGATTCAAGACTTTCAGCCATGTTGATCTCTTCTACCAAAGAGTCAATAAGATCAACTTTTATGCAGTCTTTTGATGTGTCTGGATGCTGCATGGCTTTGACAGCGTTCAGCTTGAACTCATCATCATTGACTCTCAGGGTTATTTCCCCCTGTTGGACGTCAATGAGGGATCGTCCAGTTGCTAGGAAGGGTCTTCCTAGAATGAGAGTAGCACTTTTGTGCTCCTCCATCTCCAGCACAACAAAGTCAGTGGGAAAGGCGAATGGCCCAACTCTGACAATCATGTCTTCAATCACGCCTGATGGGTATTTAGTAGAACCATCAGCAAGTTGGAGACATATCCGGGTTGGTTTAACTTCTTCAGTTAAGCCAAGCTTTCTGATAGTGGATGCAGGTATTAGGTTGATGCTTGTCCCAAGATTGCATAAAGCTGTCTTGGTACAATTATCGTCTAATATGCATGGTATCAGAAAGCTCCCAGGGTCTTTAAGCTTTTCAGGAAAGCTTTTCAGAATGACTGCACTGCATTCTTCAGTGAGGAGAACTCTTTCTGTTTCTCTCCAATCCTTCTTATGACTCAAGATTTCTTTCATGAAATTGGCATAAGAAGGTATTTGCTCAAGTGCTTCTGCAAATGGAATCTTTATTTCAAGAGTCCTGAGATAATCTGCAAAGCGAGCAAATTGCTTATCCTGCTCCTCTTTCCGGAGTTTTTAAGGATAAGGTATCTTGGCTTTATATTCTTCAACCTTAGTTGCTGCAGGTTTATTGCCTACAGAAGTGGTTGAAGAAGCTTTTTTAGAGGGGTTGTTATCAGCATTTGTGTGTGTCTGATCCCTCACTGGCAATTGAGTGCCAGAGTTAGAAACTGGAGTGACGTTAGACGCCAACTCCTTGTCTGCTCCTGGTGTTTAAACGCCAGAACTGTGCCCATTTTGGGCGTTCAACGCCAGATCCTTGCCCATTTCTGGCGTTGAACGCCAGTCCTGCCTTGTTTCTGGCGTTGAACGCCAGTCCTGAGCATGGTCTGGGCGTTCAGCGCCAGCCTTCCACCCATTTTCTGGCGTTTTAGTTCCAGAATTACTTTTCCCTAGGCTCTTACTGTCCTCAGGTGAATTTTAGGTGGTTTGCTCATTTCTTAGCTTTTTGCTTCCTTGAGGTGGGGTATTTAATGTTTTCCCACTTTTTAGTTGCACTGCTTGGCATTCTTCTGCTATTTGCCTTGACAGCTGCTGCTTTGTTTGCTTAAACTGTTCGTCCATATGTATATTAGCCATCCTTGTCTCTTGTAACCTTTCTTTGAATTCGGCTAACTGCTTTGTTAGAAAGTCCAATTACTGATTGAATTCAGCAGCTTGTTTTACAGGACTGAGTTCAGCAGTTGCTGTCTTAACCTCTTCTTTCATGGAAGAGTCATTGCTTAGGTACAGATGCTGATTCCTGGCAACTGTATCAATGAGCTCTTGATCCTCTTCAATTGTCTTTCTCATGTGGATAGATCCACCAGCTGAGTAATCAAGAGACATCTGAGCTCCTTCTGCAAGCCCATAATAGAAGATGTCTAACTGAACCCACTCTGAAAACATTTCAGAGGGGCATTTTCGTAGCATCTCTCTGTATCTTTCCCAGGCATCATAAAGAGATTCATTATCTCCTTGTTTAAGGCCTTGAATGTCCAGCCTTAGTTGTGTCATCCATTTTGGGGGAAAGTACTGATTCAGGAATTTTTATGTCAGCTGTTTCCATGTCTTTATGCTGGCCTTAGGTTGGTTATTCAACCACCTCTTAGCTTGATCTTTTACAGCAAATGGAAACAGTAATAGTCTGTAGACATCCTGATCTATTTCTTTATCATGTACTGTGTCAGCAATCTGTAGAAACTGTGCCAGAAACTCTATAGGTTCTTCCTGTGGAAGACCGGAATACTGGCAACTTTGCTGCACCATGATAATGAGCTGAGGATTCAACTCAAAGCTACTGAGTCCAATGGAGGGTATGCAGATACTACTCCCATATGAAGCAGTAGAGGGGTTAGAATATGACCCCAGAGTCCTCCTAGACTGTTCATTTCCGCTTAGGTCCATGATGGAGAAAGGGAGATGATGTAAAATAGAAAAAATATTTTTATTTATTTATTTATATATTTATTTCGAAAATAAAATAAAATAAATAAAAATTGAGTGAAGATTTTCGAAAAACTGAGGAGAGAGAAAGTGGTTAGGAAGTTTTGAAAAGGATATGATGATTTTGAAAAAAAAAGTTTTAAATTTTGAAATAAAAATCTGAATTTTTAGAAATATATTTCGAAAAATTGTTTTTAAAATAGAGAGAAAAGAAATTTTTTATTTTTAAGAGGAAAGAGAAAAACAATAAGATAGCACAAGATTTAAAATTTTTAGATCTAATGCTCCTTATTTTCGAGAATTTTGGAGGGAAAACACCAAGGAACACCAAACTTAAAAATTTTAAGATCAAGACACGAGAAAAACTCAAGAACACTTTGAAGACTCACAAGAACACAAGAACATGAAGGACGAACACCAAACTTAAAATTTGGCACATAATTTAGTAGAAAAATTATTTTTTTGAAAAAGATTTTTAAAAAGAAAATAAGGATTCTAAAATTTTAACATGACAATAATAAGAGACTCTAAACAAAAAAAAAAGAGAAATTTTTCCTAATCTAAGCAACAAAATAAACCGTTAGTTGTCCAAACACGAACAATCCCCGGCAACGGCGCCAAAAACTTGGTGCAT
>NC_029785.2:49772554-49780781 GCF_000816755.2 Arachis ipaensis | reverse complement strand
CTTTCCTCTGTCTTCTTGTTCACGCACGCACGTCCTCCTATGGCAAGCTGTGTGTTGGTGGATCACCGTTGTCAATGGCTACCTTCCATCCTTCCAGTGAAAACTACGCTCACGCGCTCTGTCACAGCACGGCTAATCACCGGTTGGTTCTCGATCCGGTTGGAATAGAATCCCTTGATTCCTTTGCGTTTGTCACTAACGCCCAGCCTTCAGGAGTTTGAAGCTCGTCACAGTCATTCAATCTTTGAATCCTACTCGGAATACCACAGACAAGGTTTAGACTTTCCGGATTCTCATGAATGCCGCCCTCAATTCTAGCTTATACCACGAAGATTCTGATTAAGAGATCTAAGAGATACTCATTCAATCTGATATAGAACGGAGGTGGTTGTCAGGCACACGTTCATGGGTTGAGAATGCTGATGAGAGTCACAAATCATCACCTTCATTACAGTTAAGCGCGAATGAACATCTTAGATAGGAACAAGTGTGTTTGAATAGAAAACAGAAATACTTGCATTAATTCATCGAGACACAGCAGAGCTCGTCACCCCCAACAATGGAGTTTAGAGACTCATGCCGTCAAAGAGTACAAAGTTTAGATCTAAAATTTCATGAGAGATACAAAATAAGTCTCTAAAAGTTGTTTAAATACTAAACTAGTAGCCTAGGTTTACAAAAAATGAGTAAACTATGATGGATGATGCAGAGATCCACTTCTGGGGCCCACTTGGTGTGTGCTGGGGCTGAGATTTAAGAAATTCACGTGCAGAGGCCATTTGTGGAGTTGAACGCCAGTTTTTGTGCCAGTTTGGGCGTTCAACTCCAGCTTTTGATCCTTTTCTGGCGCTGGACGCCAGAATTGGGCAGAGAACTGGCGTTGAACGCCAGTTTACGTCATCTATCCTTGTGCAAAGTATGGACTATTATATAATTCTGGAAAGCCCTGGATGTCTACTTTCCAACGCAATTGGAAGCACGCCATTTCGAGTTTTGTAGCTCCAGAAAATCCACTTTGAGTGCAGGGAGGTCAGAATCCAACAACATCAGCAGTCCTTTTTCAGCCTGAATCCGATTTTTGCTCAGCTCCTTCAATTTCAGCCAGAAAAATACCTGAAATTACCGAAAAACACACAACTCATAGTAAAGTCCAGAAATATGAATTTTTCCTAAAAACTAATGAAAATAGACTAAAAACTAACTAGAACATACTCAAAACTATATGAAATTAACCCCAAAAAGCATATAAAATATCCTCTCATCAAGCTTACTCAATTTTTGAGGTGGAAAGAACTTTGCCAATAAGGCATTGACTAGCTTTTTCCAAGAGTTCAGGCTTTCCTTAGGTTGTGAATCCAACTATTTCCTAGCTCTGTCTCTTACAGCAAAAGGGAAGAGCATAAGTCTGTAGACCTCTGGGTCAACCCCATTGGTCTTAACAGTATCACAGATTTGCAAGAATTCAACTAAGAACTGATGAGGATCTTCTAATGAAAGTCCATGAAACTTGCAATTCTGTTGCATTAGAGAAACTAATTGAGGCTTAAGCTCAAAGTTGTTTGCTCCAATGGCAGGGATAGAGATGCTTCTTCCATAGAAGTCGGGAGTAGGTGCAGTAAAGTCACCAAGCACCTTCCTTGCATTGTTGGCATTGTTGTTGTTTTCAGCTGCCATGGCTTCTTATTGTTTGAAAAGCTCTGTTAGGTCCTCTACAGAGAGTTGTACTTTAGCTTCTCTTAGCTTTCTCTTCAAGGTCCTTTCAGGTTCAGGATCAGCCTCAACAAGAATGTCTTTGTCTTTACCCCTGCTCATATAAAAGAGAGAGAAGAAGAAAGTATGGAATCCTCTATGTTACAGTATAGAGATTCCTTGAGATGTCAGAGGAAAAGAAGAATAGAAGGAGGAGGTAGAGAGGAGAGAATTCGAACTTATAGAGAGAGGGAGTCCGAATTGCACATTGAGGAAGAGTGCTAGTCCCTTAAATAGAAAAATGTGAGAATGGGGGGAAGAATTTTTGAAAACAAATTAAAAAGATTTTGAAATAATTAAAAGAAATTTTGAAAAATTGATTGATGATCTTCGAAAATTAATGTTGAGAAAGTAGTTAAGTAATTTTGAAAAAGATTTTAAAATTAGAAATCAAAAAGATATGATTGAAAATTATTTTGAAAAAGATGTGATGGAGGAGATATGATTGAAAATCAAATGAAAAAAAGAAAGTTTTAAAATTAAAGTTGATTACTTGACTAACAAGAAATTAGAAGATATTATTCTAGAATTTAAAATTTGATCCTTTCTTAATAGGCAAGTAACAACTTGAAAATTTTAAATTAAATCATTAATTGTAGCAAGGATTTTCGAAAATAGTAAAAAAATATAAAATGGAAAGAAATTGATTTTGAAAAGATATGATTGAAAAGATATGATTTGAAAAAGATTTGATTTTGAAAAATTATGAAAATTTGTAAAAGATTTGAATTGAAAACAAAATCTTCCCTCTTGTGTCCTCCTGGCCTTAAACGCCCAGAATGGTATCCATTCTGGTGTTTAACGCCCAAAATACTACCCTTTTGGGTGTTTAACGCCCAATCAGGTACCCTGGCTGGCATTTAAACGCCAGTTTTCCTTCCTCACTGGGTGTTTTGAATGCCCAGCTTTTTCTGTGTAATTCCTCTGCTGCATGTTCTGAATCTTTAATTCTCTGTATTATTGACTTGAGAAAAAAATTTGAATTTTTAATGATGAGAAACAACAAAATGCAACTAATCATGGAAAACTAAAATCAAATAAACAATGCATGCATGACACCAAACTTAGAAATTTTCATATTAGAGACACTAACAAATTGAGAATGCATATGAAAAACAACAAAACACACAAAACAGAAGAATTTAAAGATCAGAGCAAGGAAATCATCAAGAACAACTTGAAGATTAATGAAGAACAAAATTCATATATTCAAAAAATGCAAGAAGAACAAAGACATGCAATTGACACCAAACTTAAAATTAGACACTAGACTCAAACAAGAAACATAAAATATTTTTTATTTTAAAATTTTGTAAATTTTTTTTGTGATTTTTCAAAAATTATTTGGAAAAGATAATAAAGAGATTCAAAAATTTTAATAAGAATTCCAGGAATCATGCAATGTTAGTCTAAAACTCCGGTCCAGGAATTAGACATGGCTTACTAGCCAGCCAAGCTTTCAGTGAAAGCTTCGGTTTAAAACACTAGACATGGCCAATGGCCAGCCAAGCTTTAACAGATCAATACTTTCAATAGCAAAATTGATAGAAATCAATAAGCTCTTGTGATGATAAGTTGAAACCTCGATCCAAAAGTTTAGACATGGTTTCACAACCAGCCAGACTTCAACAAATATTCATGAAACTCTAGAATTCATTCTTAAAAACTCTGAAGAACAGAATAGAAATTTTTTTTTGTATTTTTGAAAAGTTTTTTCAAAAACAAAAAGTAAAAAGCTTAAACATAAAATAAAATTACCTAATCTAAGCAACAAGATGAACCGTCAGTTGTCCAAACACGAACAATCCCTAGCAACGGCGCCGAAAACTTGGTGCATGAAATTGTGATCATCAATGGCGCCAACAACTTGGTACGCACAATTGTAATCTCAACTCTTTATCACAACTCCGCACAACTAAGCAGCAAGTGCACTGGGTCGTCCAAGTAATAAACCTTACGTGAGTAAGGGTCGATCCCACGGAGATTGTCGGCTTGAAGCAAGCTATGGTCATTTTGTAAATTTCAGTCAGGCAGATTCAAATGGTTATGGAGAATTGATAATTAAAAGATGAATAAAATATAAAATAAGATAGAGATACTTATGTAATTCATTGGTGAGAATTTCAGATAAGCGTATGAAGATGATTTGTTCCTCCTAAACTTCTGCTTTCCTATTGCCTTCTTCCAATCATTCATACTCATTTCCATGGCAAGCTTATGTTGGGTTTCACCGTTGTCAATGGCTACCTCCCATCCTCTCAGTGAAAATGGTCCAAATGCGCTATCACCGCACGGCTAATCAGCTGTTGGCTCTCGATCATGTTGGAATAGGATCCATTGATCCTTTTGCGTTTGTCACTACGCCCAACACTCGCGAGTTTGAAGCTCGTCACAGTCATTCCTTCCCAGATCCTACTCGGAATACCACAGACAAGGTTTAGACTTTCCAAATCTCAAGAATGCTACCAATTGATTCTAGCCTATACCACGAAGACTCTGATCTCACGGAATGGAAGGCTCGATTGTCAGGCGAGGCAACCATGCGTCATGAACCAGGAGGCTAAGAGATACGCACTCAAGCTATTGCAAGTAGAACGGAAGTGGTTGTCAGGCACGCGTTCATAGGTGAGAATGATGACGAGTGTCACGAATCATCACCTTCTTCAAGTTGAAGAACGAGTGTATATCTTAGAGAAGAAATAGGCTTGAGTTGAATAGAAAAACAATAGTACTTTGCATTAATTCATGAAGAACAGCAGAGCTCCACACCTTAATCTATAGTGTGTAGAAATTCCACCATTGAAAATACATAAGAACAAAAGGTCTAGGCATGGCCGAATGTCCAACCTCCCTAAGATGAAAAGTATTGCAAGATCAAAAGTATGTAAAAGTATGAAAATACAATAGCAAAAGGTCCTATTTATAGAGAACTAGTAGCCTAGGGTTTACAGAAATAGGTAATTAATGCAGAAATATTCTTCTATGCCCACTTGGTATGTGCTTGGACTGAGCATTGAAGCATTCATGTGTAGAGACTTTTCTTGGAGTTAAACGCCAGCTTTTGTGCCAGTTTGGGCGTTTAACTCCAGCTTTTATGCCAGTTCTGGCGTTTTGACGCCAGAATTTCTTTGCTGACTTGGAACACCGGTTTGGGCCATCAAATCTCGAGAAAAGTATAAACTATAATATATTGCTGGAAAGCCCGGGATGTCTACTTTCCAACGCATTTGAGAGCGCGTCAATTGGGCTTCTGTAGCTCCAGAAAATCCACTTCGAATGCAGAGAGGTCAGAATCCAACAGCATCTGCAGTCCTTTTTCAGCCTCTGAATCAGATTTTTGCTCAGGTCCCTCAATTTCAGCCAGAAAATACCTGAAATCACAGAAAAATACACAAACTCATAGTAAAGTCCATAAATGTGATTTTTATTTAAAAACTAATAAAAATATAATAAAAACTAACTAAAACATACTTAAAACATACTAAAAACAATGCCAAAAAGCATATAAATTATCCGCTCATCACCCTCCTATCCATCCCAAGCCCCAATGGATGACTTTCTCACTTCATTACTTCAAGAGCAACGTGAAGCTCAAAGGAGGACACTAGAACTCATAGCTACATTGACTGAGGTAGTAAATAATTTGGCCTCCCAACGCTTGGACACTCAAAGTACTCCCATGGTCACATGTGGAGAATCTAATGAGTGTAGCATAAAGGAGAGATTAGAAACTCTGGTGGAGAATAAGGAATGTGACTTTGTATTAGAACAATTGGAAGAAGTCGTAATTGTTGAAAAGGAAGAAGTGTTTGAAGACTTAGGAGATGCCAAACCTCCATGGGAATGTATAATTATAGAGCCCTCTTCTAAGAAGCTTGATATTGATGTGGAGGAGGCTAGTGCACAACTTCCAAAGCATATCATGGTTGAAGAGTTTAAAGAGGTTGATCAAGAGATGGATTCAATCATTGAAGAATTTTTATCTACAATTGAATCCCCTCCCATTGGACTTGAAAAAGAGGTCAAGGAAGAATTTGAACAACCTCCGAGAGGAAGAGGTTGAAGTTGAAGAAGCTTATCAAGAGGTAGAAGTCATCAGAGAGGAGTCAAAGGGAGTGAAGATCACATTGCCAAAGTTGTTGGAGACCTCTCTTCCTGAGTCACCATCATCCTTTACACCATTCAAGTGGGTAAAATTCATATCCCTTAGCTTTACTTTCCTTCTTGAATATGGTTTGCTTGAGACAGATGGTCAACTTAGAGCTCTTTGTGGCTTTAAGAGCAAAAGGGAGATGGTTAGTGGTTGAAAATATAATCCTAGGTTCATTGTGGTTGAAAGCTCAAAATCTAATTGCAAGGTTTGGTGTAGAGCTAGATTGTTTAGGTCTAGGAAGTTGTTTGGAAGCTTTAGTGAGAATTCGGATTGCTTGCCACCAGAGTGGAATGATGATGATCAACTTGAAGATGGATGTGAAAACAAGATTTGAGATCCTGGATTGTCAAAAGAGGATCAAATTTGGGAGCCCTTAGCTTGTGTGGAACTTCATCAAAGCTTGGTGCTATTGACTTTGAAATTTGGAGCTTACTTGAAGTCCAAGTATTGGTGGAAGTTCAAGGATGAATACAAGCACAAGCCACCATGACAAGGAGCTCACCAAATGTCCAACTTAAGGACTTTAAATAAAAGTGCTAGGTGGGAGACACCCCACCATGGTAAACTCTTTTCATTTCTTTTGTAGATATAATCAATGAATGAATTGAGTTGCAATTGTTAGGTAGTTTCCTTCTTTTCTATATTTTTGCATATATTGCTTTGATTGCTAGGTGCTCGTTAGATTTATGTTTGATTTAGAATAGTTGTTTTGAATTGCATTCTTATTGAATTGCAAGTTTTGTTTGAATAATTTTTGAAAAAGTTTTCAAAAACTAAAAGATTTTTGTTAAGTTTAAGTTTTGGTTGGTTTAGAGTGTTTATAGGTTAAGAGAGTGTTGAGTTCTATTTTTGTGTGTCTCTAAAAAAAAGGGCCCTATCACGCGTATGCGTGACCCCCAAAATTTAGATCGCGCTAGGATCGTGCATGGACTATGCCATCACATGGTCCAAACAAAAAGTTGTGCGCGAAGGGTGCGGACACTGTGCGTCTAGCACAATTTCGTTCCACACGTACGCATCACTCTCTATTTTCTCTCATCACGCGTATGCCTTCTAGACGCGTACGTGTGGGCACCCCTATTCACACACATTTCTTTTCTTCTCTTCTTTCATTTCTTTTCTTCCCTTCTCTTCTCTTCTCCTCTCCCTTTCAACCATTATCCACCACCACCATTCACCACCATCTCCACTAGTTTGTTAGTTTCTTAGTTAATTAGCTAATTAATTACTTTCATTTTCTATTTTTATGGAGAAGTGTTGGATTATTGATTTGATTTGCTATTTCTTGATGCTGAAATTGTGTATTGTTGGATTTCTTTATTACGGTTACAATTTTTTACTTGGTTTTGAGTTTTTCATGCTTAACATTTGTAAATACCAAGTACATGTGACATTGCCTTCAAAGCTTTCTAAATCTTTTGAATTGCGGCCACCATGTTATTTGAATTCACTATCTATTGTTAGGACATTGTGTATCATCAATGCACTTTTTGTTAGGTGATGCTTGTTTATGATTGACCCATATTTACGTTACCTAGTTCATACATTGAGATTTTGGAATTGTGAATTTGGATGGTAAGCTAACCTAGTGACATATTTTTGAGCTTTTTAAAACTTTGTAGACCATGCTTGCTATGTGATTGGTTTTAATTTCTATCTCTCTTTTTCTAAGTTTCATAGCACCCATGTCTTCCACCTTCTATGTCAATTAGATATTACAAACAAAATTCAAAGTATGTCATTGCTTGATTTGTATGTTCTATATTTCATTTGGTTCATCGAAGCCGCTTACACATCAACCAATCCCATGCATTATCCATTTCACAATTGTTTTATTATTGCTTGAATTCTTTTATGCTTCTTTAGTACTTGTTTGTTGGTTCTAACTTACAAGTTTTTATTGAAGTATCTCAAGCGCACTAGAATGAGTGAAGTGCATGCTTCTTTTGTATAGTTGTGACACTTATTTTCATCCATGTCACAAACTGATTCACTCACTTCATTTTAGTGATCATTACCTCATTCCAAAAATTTATGCTCCCGTGCCTTTACATTTTCTCATCTTACTTTAGTCTATTTCATATTCTTCAGGATGAGCAATCATTAGCACAAAGGGAAGCAGAGGAAAGAACACGTAGCACCGGTTGATCCACCAGCTGAAGGGGGTAATTCGGAAAGTTGCCGTACCCCTTTGCTTATCTTTGAATGCACCAAGGATGGTGCAAACTTTTTAAGTGTGGGGAGGTTGTCCGACCGATCGGCCGTTTTTGGGTAACAAATTTCTAATCCCAACACTTTTACATTTTATTTTATTTTATTATTAAG
>NC_029785.2:49765643-49771616 GCF_000816755.2 Arachis ipaensis | reverse complement strand
GTTGCATTTTCTTAGTTTGCATATATATATATATAATAAGCTTAGTCAAAATAATGAAATTTTTCAAGAAATTTATCTATAGGGCATTCCAATTGATTTGAATAAAAAAAATTCATTGAAACTTGCCTGAATTATATATTGTGGAATATATTTTTGAGCTAAGAACACATAAGCATGTGAGTTTTGAGCCTAATTGTGTAGTTGCATCATATAACCACTATTTTCCTTCTTGTGTGTATTATTCTCTTTCTATGATTGTAATCTTTGATTTGTTTGATTCTTTATGTCCATTATTTTGTGTATGAATGCATTTATATGATTGGGGCCATTATTTCAAATAGCTCACTTACCCAAATGGCCTTACCCTTTTGTCCACCATTGTTAGCCAACTTTGAGCCTATTTTAATCCCCTTTTGTTCTTAAATTTAGCACATTACTAGCCTTAAAGCGGAAAACAATAAATGTCCCTTATTTGGATCTTTGATTAGCTTAAGCTAGTGAGAGTGTATATCATTCAAGTGTGAGGAAGCTTGGAAACATTGGTTAAGATAAAAGTGTATTTTTTGTATTTTTGTTGAAGATCTTGGGAATTGGGTAAATACTCATGCATTAAATATTTAAAACCATACACATTGATACTTTTGCATATATCTTATTGTGAAAAAAATAAGAAAAAGAAAAGGAAAAAAAAAAAGAAAAGAAAAGCAATAAAAAAGGGACAAAATGTCCCAAGGTAAAGTAATAATGAAAATGAATATGGGATATGAAGTGAAAAGAATGCATGAGTGTGTAAAAAAGTGAAGAATGGGTAGTTAGGTTTGCTTTGAATTATATAGATTGTCATAGGTTAGGTGGAAAGTTTAAGTTAATCAAAGATTCAAATTTCAAGTTCACTTGACCATATGTATCCTTACCTTGACCCTAGCTCCATTACAACCTTTGAATAAGTCCTCATGATATACGTATACATGCATTGAATAATTGTTGATTGTTAGATGAAAAATAAATCTTAGAAAGCATAATTAGAGGAGAATTGAGTGAATCAACCCTATACACTTGAGCGATTAGAGTGGATACACATCCGGTGAGGGTTCGATTGCTCAAATTCTATGTTTTCACCGGTTATTATTTCTCATCTTGCAAGTTTGTGAATTCTTTTCAATAACTCAATTCAATTGTAGAGTTGATTTGGTTGTTAATACCTTTATCCATTATGTTCATATATGCTTTCTTGGAAATTGATTTATTTTGACTAAGTAGTTGAATTCATGTAGATAGGTTGCATATAGGTAGTTTACATTGAATAAATGTTAATACCCCTTTCTTGTCTTTCATGAGTTTAGCATGAGGACATGCTATTGTTTAAGTGTGGGGAGGTTGATAAACCACAATTTTATGGTTTATTTTATATTGAATTTGGTGGATTTTGTCAAATTTTCTCCTATTTATTCACTAAAATAGCATGTTTTCATGAATTTCTCCTAATTGTGCTTAATGGTTAAAAACATACTTTTTACGCCTTTAATTAGTTAAATTTAACTCACTTTGATTCCACTCGATGCCTTAATGTCCAATTCTACTAGATGAGGTTGCCTACATATTTCACAAGATTCCACAGGGTCATATAGAAAACCATGTCTATGTTCCACCATGAAAACACATGCACAAAAATTTCCTCTTTTTAGTTTGTAATTGTTTTTAAACTTTACCATAAAAGTAGAACAGGGGGCAAAGACATTACCATGTGCTCCAAAGCCATATCCAGGCCTTAATCAGGAGGTAAAGGAAGGAGTACTAGCTGACCCTTCTTGAAAAATAGCATAGGTGATTTCACGGGATCAAATTTTGAAGGGGCTCACCACATGTTTATATGAACCAAAAACCAGATTAACAAATCAAACTTTCTCATAACTTCAAAAGATATTTGATGAGTCCATATTTGTTGGTGTATTTTGACTCAAATTGGATGGATTCTAGCACATGAACTCACACTTAAGCACTCAAATAGCATACTTTCATGTTATCTCCCTAATTTGGACATAAATGTGAAAACATGCTTTTTTGTGTTTAAATTGAGCAATTTAATCCCACTTTTATTCTATTCAATGCCGTGATATGCTTGTTGAGTGATTTCAGGTCCTAGAGGCAAGAATGGGTTGGTAGAAGCGGAAGAAAGCATGCAAAAAGGGAGAAAGCATGAAGAAAACAAAGGAGGAGAGCTTAGCCATGCGTGCGTGCGCACAAGGATGCGTGCGTACGCACAAGAAGGAAATCAGCATGCGTGCGTGCACACAACCACCTGTGTTTGATAATAATGAGTGGATAATTTATACCCTTTTTGGTTTTACATAGTTTTTAGTATGTTTTAATTACTTTTTATTATATTTTTATTAATTTTTATTCAAAAATCATATTTCTGGACTTTACTATGTGTTTGTGTATTTTTCTGTGATTTCAGGTATTTTCAAGCTGAAATTGAGGGACCTGAGCAAAAATCTAATTCAGAGGCTGAAAAAGGACTGCAGATGCTGTTGAATTCTGACCCTCCTGCACTTGAAGTGGATTTTTTGGAGCTACAGAAGCCCAATTGGCATGCTCTCAATTGCGTTGGAAAGTAGACATTCTGGGCTTTCCAGCAATATTTAATAATCCATACTTTGCCTGAGATTTAATGGCCCAAACTGGCATCCAAAGCCAGCCTAAAACTTTCTGGCATAAAACGCCTAAACTGGCACTAGAATTGGAGTAAAACGCCAAAACTGGCACCCAAGCTGGCGTTTAACTCCAGGAACAGCCTATGCACGAAAAATCTTGAATGCTCAGCCCAAGCACACACCAAGTGGTCCCCGAAAGTGGATTTCTGCACTATCTGCACTTAGTTACTCATTTTCTGTAAACCTAAGTTACTAGTTTAGTATAAATAGCACTTTTTACTACTGTATTCATATCTCTGGACGTTTAGTCCTTAGACATTGGAGACTGGCCACACGGCCATGCTTAGACCTTTTTTACTTATGTATTTTTTACAGTGGAGTTTCTACACCCCATAGATTAAGGTGTGGAGCTCTGTTGTTCTTCATGAATTAATGCAAGTACTATTGTTTTTCTATTCAATTCACGCCTACTTCTCCTCTAATATATACTCTCGTACTTAATTCAATTAAGTCAGAATGAAGGGGTGACCCGTGACAATCACCCACTATCATCGTTACTCGCTTAGCCAAGATCCACGTGCCTAACAACCACAAACGGTCTACATGATGTTCAACGTAGTCATTGGACGACAGCCGGAGTATATTCTCTTGGATATCTAATACACGGACCAAGTTCGTGAGATTAGTATCTTCGTGGAATAGGCTAGAATCATTGGCAGCATCCTGGGATCCGGAAAGTCTAAACCTTGTCTGTGGTATTCCGAGTAGGATCCGGGAAGGGATGACTGTGACGAGCTTCAAACCAGCGAATGTTGGGCACAAGTGACAGTGTGCAAAAGGATCAATGGATCCTATTTCGACGCTAGCGGGAACCAACAGATGATTAGCCATGCGGTAGCTGTACCTGGTATTTTTCATCGAAGACGAGAAATCCGACAGTTGATTAGCCGTGCAGAAACCGTAGAGGACCATTTTCACTGAGAGGATCCTACAGCTTGCCATGGAAGGAAGTAACGCATGGTTGGAAGAAGGCAATAGGAAAGCAGAGGTTCAGAAGTACCAAAGCATCTCCATACGCTTATCTGAAATTTCCACCAGTGAATTACATAAGTAACTTTATTTTATTTTATGTTTTATTTATCTTTTAATTATCAAAACCTCATAACCATTTGAATCCGCCTAACTGAGATTTACAAGGATGACCATAGCTTGCTTCAAGCCGACAATCTCCGTGGGATCGACCCTTACTCACGTAAGGTTTATTACTTGGACGACCCAGTGCACTTGCTGGTTAGTTGTGTGGAGATGTGAAAAGTGTGAATCACGATTTCCCACACCACGTACGCACAAGAACCCAAGCAGAGCGGATTCAGAGCATCGCAAAGTGTGCGTGCGCACAACCCTCTGTGCGTACGTACAAGTGCAAATTCGGCGAAGTGTGTGGACGCACACATCTGTGCGTCCGCACAGGTCCAGCGCATGCCTCCATTAAAAACGCACGTGACTCGTGATTTTGGGGCTTTCTTGGCCCATTTCTGAAGGCTTGGAGGCTGGTTTGAAAGGCTATATGAAGGGAAATGCAATACATAACAAGAGAGCCATCTTAGAATAGGAAAAACACATAGTAGGAGTAGGAGTAGGAGTAGTATAGATTAGGAAATTCTTTCTTAGGGTTTTAAATTAGGGTTTGTAGAATTTTATACTTCAAGTTTGGTTTTGGATTCTAGCAATTGCATTGTAAGTATTCCTTTAATTTCTCTTTCAATTACATTTCTTGTTCTTCACTTTCATATATTTTACTCACTCTTGTCAATATTCACATAGTTTGCAATTTTGAATTCCTAGTTGTTTAATTTGATGTTTGATAACTTTTATATGTTTGTTTGAATTGTCTTTATTGACATTGAGCATTTATGGTAAATAGCTTTCCTTAATTTACCAATTTTGCCATGTTTTATGTTTATGCCTACTATGTGTTCGATAAAATGCCGATTTTGATTATGGGGTAATTTCCACCCTTTGGCTTGGGGAAAATGAGTTTATGGAGTATTAAAGCCATAATGTCCAACATTTAGTGATAATTCTTGGGAAGTTAGTTGATTCTTGTTTCCATTAAAGCTAGCATTTTATCAACTAGTTTGGTAAGTTAGTTAGAACTTATGGATTAAGGTCAATTATGCTTGCTTGACTTACTTCTCGATGTTTGGGGTTAACTAGGCGAGATTAACTCATGATAATTATCATAGTTGTGGTTATGACAAGGAAGGGATTCCATGACTCATCCCAAGTCAACGTTTCATTTATGTTTTGAACCACTTTTCAATCACTGTATAGTTTTACTTGTTTAGATTACATACATAGTTCTTTTATTCCTTTGTTAGTTCATTAATTGCAATTTTGTCTTGTTCTTTTATCTCTTTATTTCTTTATTGATTTATTATCATTGAGAACCCTTTGCCTTCCACAACCAAAATTGTATGCACTTGTTGTCACTAGTTCCTAGGGAGAACGACCCAGGAGTTTAAATACTCTCAGTTAAATTGGTTTGAATTGTGACATTATCTTGGATTGAATTTTGATTGAGAGGATCCATTGCCGGTTTGGACTATACTCACAATGGAATTACTTTATCTAGTCTTCCGAATTGGCATAAGTTTCTCTCATTATCAATATTTCCAAAGAACAGCTACAACAATATTAACTTAAAAAAAATGAGGTACAAGCAGTAAAAGGCAGCTCTTCGGGGTTAAAATAAATAAATCATTTAAAAAAATCCCATACTATCAATTGACAATAGAAAAACTCGGGCATCAACTAAACTATAAAAAGAAAATTAGAAGTAGATCATTGATGGGATATTTTTGTGGAAAAACGAATTTCTCCAAAACACCCAAAACTAACCGGCAAGTGCACCGGGTCGCATCAAGTAATAATAACTCACGGGAGTGAGGTCGATCCCACAGGGATTGAAGGATTGAGCAATTTTAGTTTAGTGGTTGATTTAGTCAAGCGAATCAAGATTTGGGTGAGAGATTTGTGATTTGCAGAATTTAAATTGCATATAAAGTAAAGGGAACGGGTAATTGGCATGAAATTAAAGAGAACTGAAATTTAAAGTGCTGAATCTTAAAGAACAAGAAATTAAATGGCAGAAACTTAGAACGCAAGAAATGTAAATTGCAGAATCTTAAAGTGCAAGAAATGTAAATGGCTTGAATTGTAAAGGGAATTGGGAATCGGATTTGCAGAATTTAAACAAGGAAAAGTAAATTCCAACAAACAGAGAAGTAAAGGATGACTTGAATCGAACCGGATCTTA
>NC_029785.2:49751689-49765561 GCF_000816755.2 Arachis ipaensis | reverse complement strand
GTTTGAGGCAAACGTTGGCGCAAGCTTTTGCTCTCCAGGGTGTGTTGTTCATGGCGCCAATGTTTTCCAAAAAGTTTGAGGCAAACGTTGGCGCAAACTTTTGCTCTTCCAGTGTGTGTTGTTCATGCGCCAACGTTTGCCAAAAATTTTGAGGCAAACATTGGCGCAAACTTTTTCTCTCCAGGGTGTTGATTTGTGATGCCAAAAGTTTGCCAAAAAGTTTGAGGCAAACTTTTGCTCCAGCTTTTTGCCCAAAAGTTTGCACAAAAGTTTGAGGCAAACTTTTGGTCCATCTTTTTGCTCCCTGGTTCATTTTCACTTATTCCAAAAGTTTGGGCTAAAGTTTGAGGCAAACTTTTGCTCAAACTTTTTGTCCTCTCTTCCTCCTAGCCATTCCTTCTTGCTTCAACCTTTCTCCAAGCTTTCTTCACCTATCATTAATCAACCAAACACATCAAAGCTATGCTCAAAATCATGAGATATTCATTCTTTCATAATATGTGATAATTATAGCATAAAACCTCATGAAATAGCATGAATTCATACATGGTTGATTAAATCAAAGGAAGCATGAAAATCTACCCAATTGGCTTGCTTATGGCTCAAGAAAGTGCATAATTTAATTGAAAACAAAAGAAAAAGGCTAGTGAAACTAGGCTAAGATGACTTGTCATCACAACACCAAACTTAAAGCTTGCTTGTCCCCAAGCAAGAAAAGAATTATGCTCAATGGTTCTTTCATTTAAGACGGATTGAAGAATAAATTGTAAGGTCCTGTGAGTGAAGTGATTAAGTGTCAGTGGGGTGAACTCTAAATCATATGCTCATGCAAGGGCTTCAGTGCTCACTAGTCCTCACATATTGGGAGTCTTAGGTCTTAGGATTTTCATCCAAATGGTATCATGGAGATCTCTTTATATGTAGTCACCTTGAAGCAGCTTATAGTTTCTGAGCTTTGGCCTTGACTCTAAGTGTCATGTCTCAAAGCGGCTCTTTAGATAAGCTTTCAATCAATACTCCTAAACCAGTTGGTTTTAAGGTATTAGGTGTTAAAGCACCCCTAAGGATTTACTTGCTCAAGCCTCTTTTTTTGACACGACTCAACCACAAGCATTTACTAGGCTAACAACTCTTTGAGTTTTGTTTCTTCTTTCTTTTTCTGCCTAGTAATTGATGCTCAGAGCCTTGGGCCATGTTCTTTTTGTTTTTGTATTTTCTTTACTTTCTTTTGTTTTGTTTGCTGCTTCTTGGATCAATAAATTTTTGAGAATCTCCACAATACTTCTTTGAACTTCATATCCTGCCTATGAGCTCCCATGCAAGTTTTCATAAGCATGCAACCTCAATACATAATCATACAACTAGAACCACCACTTCTCCTAATCTTTTGCTTGCCTCAAAATTGTTTGATTTCTCAATTCTTCTTTTCAAAGAACTTTCATGTGATGTATTTTTTTTGAAATATTGAGTGCAAACAAGTTTTGGAGAGTATAGTGTTGTAAATGATCAAGCATCTTGCTTATTGAATTATAGAGAACTATACTATGCAGACAGGCAGGGGTATTATATCACTTTCAATCATAGCAGTGTTTGATGTAAAACAATCACTTAACAATACAACCTTTTGGAGTTCGCTTGCTTTCCTTCTTCTCATCATCATTAGTGCTGGCCTTCCCGTTCATCTTTCATCTCTTTGGTTGATGATGCTTAATCTTCCCAAAAGTTTGTATGGTACTCTGCAGTGATATTGAAAGTTGCTTGTTCCCCAAGCACTTGAAAGAAGAAATGGTTAGCTTGCATGATTTATTTGTGGGCTTTTAAACTTACTTTGGTGTGGGAACACCAAACTTAGTACCTTGCCAATGGTTCTCATGCATCGAATTAACCATGTGTGAAACTCTTTTTCTTTTTTTTTCAAAAGCAATAAAACTAAAAACTAGGAAACAGCAGAATAGTTAACTAGTTCATCCAACATGCTTGAAGCCAGCATTATGCAGAAAGTGAGAATGTGTTTTATGATGGGATTTTGGTGGAACACCAAACTTAGAATCCTTCATTCTCCCTTAGATTGTTTTGGTGTGCAACACCAAACTTAGCTTCTTGCAATATAGATAAAACTAATTAACCTTTTTATTAAAATAGCTATGAAAAGAAAACTACCTCAGGTTGGGTTGCCTCCCAACAAAGCGCTTCTTTATTGTCACTAGCTTGACATCCTTCATTCTTTGATCATGGAGGCTGAAAATCATAGTGCCTCAGCTTTTCTCTTCTTACTGTGAATTTCCTTCCAGTCTTCTCTTTGATGATCTCTAGGTGTTCATGTGGAAAGATCCGGTTCACAGTATAGTACTCAGAGAATTGTGGAGGCACCTTCATTGGTTGGGTGTTTAATATCACTTTATCCCCTGGTGAGAAACTCTCAGTGGGGATTTTCGGAATCCCAACATTTCTCCCCTCTATCTCTTGCCTCTTTCCTCAACCTCCAAAATGTTTCAGGATCAAAAGGTGTGGATTCATCGCTCTTTCCTCCTATCACAAAATCAGAAACACAAATAGAACCAGAAACTGAAACAGAGCACTCTGTGACTTGAGTGCAGTTAGAGTTAGTAGAGACAAAGTCTCGAACAGTTAGTGGGTTAGTCAAAAATTAGAGAAACAGGAAATAAAAATGCTAGATCTAGATCACCACCTCACTTAATCATTGTCAATCTAATCAATCCCCGACAACGGTGCCAAAAACTTGATGGGATATTTTTGTGGAAAAACGAATTTCTCCAAAACACCCAAAACTAACCGGCAAGTGCACCGGGTCGCATCAAGTAATAATAACTCACGGGAGTGAGGTCGATCCCACAGGGATTGAAGGATTGAGCAATTTTAGTTTAGTGGTTGATTTAGTCAAGCGAATCAAGATTTGGGTGAGAGATTTGTGATTTGCATAATTTAAATTGCATATAAAGTAAAGGGAACGGGTAATTGGCATGAAATTAAAGAGAACTGAAATTTAAAGTGCTGAATCTTAAAGAACAAGAAATTAAATGGCAGAAACTTAGAACGCAAGAAATGTAAATTGCAGAATCTTAAAGTGCAAGAAATGTAAATGGCTTGAATTGTAAAGGGAATTGGGAATTGGAATTGCAGAAATTAAACAAGGGAAAGTAAAATTCAAAAAGAAAATTAGAAGCAGATCATGAAACTCAAGGACATCGATGAAATCAAGATCGTAAAAATGATCACAAATACAACTTCTCCCTGGTAACCTGCTGAGGTCTTGAAGAAATCCAACACTCGAGTAAATTCACAATCACAGGAAGATATTATGATCAAAGCAATCTTAGGATGCAAAGATTGGTGCTTTTTCCCCCCTAGAATCCTAGTCATTTCTAACATCAACACATAGAAAGGAAAACGACTAGAATATATCATCAATCAAAGGAATATGGAAACTTACCAGTGACTAGTGTTGAAAATTAGAATATCATGGAAACTTGGAGCTTGTGCCCACGTGCTTTCTGGAACATCAACATCAACTCTATATCCCTCTTTGAACCCAAGAGATTCCAAGGCACCGCCATTTTGATTTGCTGACCATCTGAATCATAGCAGAGAGAGAAGATCACTAATAGAGAGGATTATCGTCGGTCTAGATTTTCTCTTATAGAAAAGAAGAACTTCGTTGTAAGCATAGCTTCCAAACTAACAAACAATCCTCCCAATAAAAATATTGGTTTTGTCATGAGTACAAACCCCAAATGAAAATTAACCGAAGTATTGAAACCTCGGGTCATCTCACAATGAATTACAAAGAAGTGGTCAATTATTGGCTATGAAGGACAAGGGGTTTGATTGATAAAAGGGCACAAAATTAAATGAGCAAGAATTTAAATGACAAGAAGAGTAAATCAAGAATTAATAAAGGCAAGGTAAAGAACTCTTGGCTAGACATAGGTAATTGAGATCACCATCCTTGTCTACAAAACATGTATTGACAATTATGAGGAACCAAGCTCATTAAGTCTACTTACAAAAGCCTTAAGTACGTAATATCTACTCCTAGGCTCGAAGTATGTCAAATGGCTTCATCAACATCAATCCATAAGTCCTAACCTAGCTACTAATTAACTTAGTAGTAGGCTAGAGTCAATGGTTATCAAATTGACCACTAAGGATTCTCAAATCACCAATTCAATGAGACCCAATGACTCAAGGTCACTCAATTTCCTTAGCCTAGGCCAAGAGTAAGAAAACTACTCAAAAACTAGAGAAAATATTTTATCAAACACCTAGAGTGCAATAGAAGTAAACATCACGAAATGCAAGAATTAACAAAAGCTATAACTAACAAAAGCAAGGAATCACCAATAAACAAAACAATTAACCATAAGAGCATAAAAGAAACATCAATTGCATTAAAGGAAATCCAAATTCAAATCCAACAAGAGCATTCATAAAAGTGACATCAAAGGGAAATTAACACTAAAAAGTAAGAGAATTGAGATGTAGAAACAAGAAATTTTAAAGGAAACAAGATGAAATTAAGTAATCAAATTTAGATCTAAGAGAAGTTAACCTAATCCTAACCTAATTCTAGAGAGAAGAGGGAGATTCTCTCTCTAGAAAACTAACTAAAGGCTCATCATGACTAACTAAGTGCTCCTCCCTTGCTCTAGCTTGAATTCCGCATGAAATACTCTCAGAAACGAGTTGGATTTGGGCCTGGGCAGCTCAGAAATCGCCCCCAGCAATTTCACTTTAAGTGGGTCACGTGCCAAGCGTCACACGTACGCGTGCTTGACGCGTGCGGGTCGATGGCAAAATCTGTACTCACGCATACGCGTGCTTGACACGTGCACGTGGCTTGAAAATCTTCAATGCACGCGTACGCGTGCATGACGCGTGCGCGTGGCCCTCAATTCTCCATTTTGCTCATTTCTTCATGAATTCTCCACTTACATGCTTCCTCTTCATTTCTTCCATCCAATACTTGCCTTATGAACCTGAAATCACTCAACAAACACATCAAGGCATCGAATAGAATTAAAGTGAATTAAAATCACCAATTTAAGGGCCTAAAAAGCATGTTTTTACACTTAAGCACAAATTAAGGGAGAATTATAAAACCATACTATTTCATTGAATAATTGTGAGAAAAAGTTGATAAAATCTCCCAAATTAAGCACAAGATAAATCACAAAATTGGGGTTTATCAATCACAGGTTAACAATGAACAATATTCGATTGGAGCTCAGCAATCGAATATTCCCTGTAGCTATCCTTTTTTTGTTAAACCTGTCTAGCAACCCCCAAAGATTAGAGCCCACGCTCGGCAAACTTATCAATAGTTGCATGAGCCTTTCTCCTCACATCCTCTTTGCAGTTGCAAATGTTCAATATCTAAACTGGGAGAAAAAATTGATAAGTCCCCTGCACAAACATAATCAGCTGGTGCCAATAGCAGAATATTTTTACCTGCTCAGGAGCACCTTTGCTGGATCTATGCCAATTTCCATTAGAATCAATGTAAGTTAGAGCAGCCCTCTTGTCTACAGGATTGAAAGGGAAAAAATGGACCTCCTTGATTTCAGCTCTTGCATGCAAAATTTATATTAAGATTTAGAAATTCTTACCTTCAAATTCAACATATACTTTTTCCCTTTTAATTTCTTATATTGAAAAATCAATTTGGGAATATATTTACCTCCTTTGGATCAACAAGCATACCAAATATTGCAGTATCTATAGCATCTTTATTCTCAGTCCTATATGGAAGACCAAGTTAACATAGATACTAGTCTTCAATCGCTGAGACATTGTGAATCAATAAAAACCTAAACCCCAAAAAATTCAACCAAAATGAAACTAGTCAATGTATTCAAGAACCTTGATTTCACCAACAAGTTGATAAGAACACAAAATAAAGAACTATAACCATTACAAGTTCTTATCATAGAATAGGAAATAGAATTAGAGTTACCGATGGAACATAGGATAATATAATTAGAGTTAGCGATGGAATTGAATGAAAGAAAATAGCGATGAAAGAGAAAGGAGATTAGGGTTACCTACACAGCTGAGGCAAGATCGAAGAGAGAAACGCAGCAACATACAGAAAAGAGCAAGAACTAGTGGCGAGATCGAAGAGAGAAACGCAAATTAGGGTTCAAAAGAGAGCGACGCGAGCAAGCACAACGGAAGGGGTGCGATGGAGAAGAACCGGGAAGGGGTACGACAGAGCCTCGATGCAATGGAGGTTTGGTGCGACGGCGGTGCAAGGCTGATAGCGCCGTCGATGGAGCATTTAGAGGGGATGAGTGTGGAGTTGCGGAAGTGTGGTGTGAAATGAAAAGGATAATGTGATCTCCAAATCTTTATTTTAATATTTTCGATGGAATATTTTAAATTATAGACAGATTTTTTGTCTGTAATAATTTAATAAAATGCAGCGTATTTATTCATTTAATTATAGACGAATTTTCTATCGGTAACTATATCCCACGAAAAAAAATTAATTTTTTCGACAGAATTATCGATGAATTCTCTTTTTTGTCTGTAATTTATGCTAATTCATTTTTCTACATTTTCGACAAAAAATCCCTCGTAAAATCTGTCTGTATTTTCGTGAGATAAAATCTGTCAGAAATATCCATCTGTAATAACTAGTTTTCTAGTAGTGACCTCTATTTTACATCTTAGGTGTAAAGTTCTGTGTGGTAGGGTGTTACACTGTTCATCTCCTGACGAGCTAGCGGCTAAAAAAACATGTCCTTGACACTCCGTTCCGCTACAACTCACCATAACAGAGTTCAAATAATAACCCCGGGCTACTATCGGTCCTGCTAACCTTTCAAACATAAACTGAATAGAACATTCAAAACGGTCTAACAATACATGATGCATCGACAACCAGTCTAGTTATCATAACCTGAGAAGTCAGCGTATGCACATGCAAGTCATAAACTAAATCCAACATTTTCAGCCCTAATTCCTCAACTTTGTCATAATCTATGAATGAATGCGATGCTCTAGTATTATACAAAGTAATTAAAGTTTTGTTACCAATTTCACAAATACCTCAGATCAAAGATTTGGATCTAGCAGCATCAATTGGCATTCTAGTGAAGCCTCGACCTTGCTGCGATCGGATTGCATCTTGAGTTCTCCTGCATGGACTTCGCCAATCCTTAACCATATGCCCTGGTAACCCACACCGGTAGCTGATGAGCGGATAATTTATATGCTTTTTGGCATTATTTTTACATAATTTTCAGTATGATTTAGTTAGTTTTTAGTATATTTTTAGTAGTTTTTAAATAAAAATTACATTTCTGGACTTTACTATGAGTTTGTGTATTTTTCTATGATTTTAGGTATTTTCTGGCTGAAATTGAGGGACCTGAGCAAAAATCAGATTTAGAGGTTGAAGAAGGACTGCAGATGCTGTTGGATTCTGACTTCCCTGCACTCAAAGTGGATTTTCTAGAGCTACAGAACTCCAAATGGCACACTCTTAATTGCGTTGGAAAGTAGACATCCAGGGATTTTCAGCAATATATAATAGTCCATACTTTGATTAAGGATAGATGACGTAAACTGGCGTTGAACGCCAGTTCCATGCTGCATTCTGGAGTCAAACGCCAGAAACAGGTTGCAAAGTGGAGTTAAACGCCAGAAACAGGTTACAAACTGGTGTTCAACTCTAAGAAAGACCTCTAAACGTGTAAAGCTCAATGCTCAGCCCAAGCACACACCAAGTGGGCCCCGGAAGTAGATTTCTGCATCATTTACTCATTTCTGTAAACCCTAGTAACTAGTTTAATATAAATAGGACTTTTTACTATCTTTGTAAGGGATCTTTGATTAGTTTTATGCTATCTTAGAATTTCATGGGGGCTGGCCATTCGGCCATGCCTGGACCATTATCACTTATGTATTTTCAAACGGTAGAGTTTCTACACACTATAGATTAAGGTGTGGAGCTCTGCTGTTCCTCATGAATTAATACAAAGTACTACTATTTTTCTATTCAATTCAAGCTTATTCCTATTCTAAGATATCCATTCGCAACCAAGAACATGATGAATGTGATGATTATGTGACGCTCATCATCATTCTCACTTATGAACGCGTGCCTGACAAACACTTCCGTTCTACATGCAAACAAGCTAGAATGAATATCTCTTAGATATCTAATACAGAGGACCGAGTCCGAGATATTAGAGATATTAGGGTATAAGTTAGAACCCATGGATGGCCATTCTTGAGATCCGGAAAGTCTAAACCTTGTCTGTGGTATTCCGAGTAGGATCTGGGAAGGGATGGCTGTGACGAGCTTCAAACTCGCGAGTGCTGGGCGTAGTGACAGACGCAAAAGGACATTAAATCCTATTCCAGTATGATCGAGAACCGACAGATGATTAGCCATGCAGTGACAGCGCATTGGACCATTTTCACAGAGAGGAAGGGATGTAGCCATTGACAACGATGATGCCCTACATAAAGCTTACCATGGAAAGGAGTAGGAATGATTGGATGAAGACAGCAGGAAAATAGAGGTTCAGAGGAACGAAAGCATCTCTATACGCTTATCTGAAATTCTCACCAAAGAATTACATAAGTACCTCTATCTTTATTTTGCGTTTTATTTATCTTTTTATTATCAATTCACCATAACCATTTGAATCCGCTTGACTGAGATTTACAAGGTGACCATAGCTTGCTTCAAGCCGACAATCTCCGTGGGATCGACCCTTACTCACGTAAGGTTTATTACTTGGACGACCCAGTGCACTTGCTGGTCAGTTGTGCGAAGTTGTGACAAAGAATTAAGATTATGAATGTGCGTATAAAGTTTTCAGTGCCGTTACCAAGGAATGGAACCGTCACGATTTCTGCGCACCAAGTTTTTGGCGCCATTGCCAGAGATTGTTCGAGTTTGGACAACTGACGGTTCATCTTGTTGCTCAGATTAGGTAATTTTATTTTAATTTTAAGCTTTTTATTTCTTATTTTCGAAAAATACAAAAAAAAATTTCTTCTCTTTTCGTTTTTCCCAATTAAATTTTGAAAAAAAATAAAAAAAAGTTTAATAAAATAATAAAACCAAAAATATTTTGTGTTTCTTGTTTGAGTCTAGAGTCAAGTTTTAAGTTTGGTGTCAATTGCATCTTTTTAATTTTCTAAAAATTATTTTCGAAAATTTCATGCATTGCATTCTTCATGATCTTCAAGTTGTTCTTGGCCAATCTTCTTCTTTGATCTTCATATTTTCTTGTTTTGTGTCTTTTCTTGTTTTTCATATGCATTTTCAATTTGTTAATGTCTAAAGAATAAAAATTTTTAAGTTTGGTGTCTTGCATGTTTTCTTTTCTTGAAAATTTTTCAAAAATAAGTTCTTGGTGTTCATCTTGACATTCAAAGTGTTCTTGGTGTTCATCTTGACATTCATAGTGTTCTTGCATGCATCACATGTTTTGATCCAAAATTTTCATGCATTGAGTCTTTGGGTTGTTTTTCTCTTTCTTCATTGAAAATTCAAAAATCAAAAAAATATCTTTCTCTTATTTCACTCATAATTTTCAAAAATTTGATTTGATTTAGTCAAAAAATTTTAAAATTTAGTTATTTCTTATGAGTCAAATCAAATTTTCAATTTAAAAATCTTATCTTTTTCAAAAATCAAATCTTTTTCATTTTTCTTTCATAATTTTCGAAAATTCCAAAATGATTTTAAAATTTTTTTTCCTTATTTTGTTTCATAATTTCAAATCTTTACTAACAATTAATGTGATTGATTCAAAAAAATATTAAGTTTGTCACTTGCCTAGTAAGAAAGGTTCAATCTTTAAACTCTAGAATCATATCTTTTTAGTTTCTTGTTAGTCAAGTAATCAACTTTAATTTTCAAAATCAAATCTTTTTAAATTTTTTTTCAAATCTTTTTCAAATTAAGTTTCAATCACATCTTTTTCAAAATCAATTTCAAAATCTTTTCTAACTTCCTTTCTAACTTCTTACCTTTTTAAAATTGATTTTCAAATTTTGTTTATCAATCCTATCTTTTTATTTCAATCATATCTTTTTCAAAACTACCTAACTAATTCTCTCTCTCTAATTTTCGAAAATCCCTTCCCCCTTTTTCAAATTTCTTTTTTTTATTAACTAATTGTTTTAATTTTTAATTTAATTTGATTTTAATTTTAATTTTCAAAATTTAACTTTAAATTTTATTTTTAATTTAATTAATTTTCAAAATTTCCTCTCTCTCATCTCCTTCTAATTATTTATTTATTTACTAACACTTCTCTTCATCTCAAAATTCGAACCCTCTCTTCCTCTTGGTGTTCGAATTTCTCTTCTTCTATTCTTCTATTCTTATACTCACATACAGGAATCTCTATACTGTGACATAGAGGATTCCATATTTTCTTTTCTGTTTTCTTCTTTTTCATATGAGAAGGAACAAGGATAAAGATCCTTTTCAATTCTTAACTGAATTCTTGCAGATCTGTGATACTGTTAAGACCAATGGAGTTGATCCCGAGGTCTACAGGCTTATGCTTTTCCCGTTTGCTGTAAGAGACAGAGCTAGAGTATGGTTGGACTCTCAACCTAAAGATAGCCTGAACTCTTGGGATAAGCTGGTCACGGCTTTCTTAACCAAGTTCTTTCCTCCTCAAAAGCTTAGTAAGCTTAGAGTGGATGTTCATACCTTCAAACAGAATGAAGGTGAATCCCTCTATGAAGCTTGGGAGAGATACAAGGAACTGACTAAAAAGTGTCTTTCTGACATGCTTTCAGAATGGACCATCCTAGATATATTCTATGATGGTCTATCTGAGCGATCAAAGATGTTACTGGACCATTCTGCAGGTGGATCCATTCACCTAAAGAAAACGCCTGCAGAAGCTCAAGAACTCATTGACATGGTTGCAAATAACCAGTTCATGTACACTTCTGAAAGGAATCCTATGAATAATGGGACGCCTATGAGGAAGGGAGTTCTTGAAATTGATACTCTAAATGCCATATTGGCTCAAAATAAAATATTGACTCAGCAAGTCAATATAATTTCTCAGAGTCTAAATGGATTGAAGGAATCATCCAACAGTACTAAAGAGGCCTTTTCTGAAGAAGAAGCTTATGATCCTGAGAACCCTTCAATAGCAGAGGTAAATTACATGGGTGAACCCTATGGAAACACCTATAATCCCTCATGGAGAAATCATCCAAATTTCTCATGGAAGGATCAACAAAAGCCTCAACAAGGCTTTAACAATGGTGGAAGAAACAGGTTTAGCAATAGCAAGCCTTTTCCATCATCCACTCAGCAAAAGACAGAGAGCTATGAGCAGGATCCATCTAGCTTAGCAAACATAGTCTCTGATCTATCTAAGGCCACTCTAAGTTTCATGAATGAAATGAGGTCCTCTATTAGAAATTTGGAGGCACAAGTGGGCCAGCTGAGTAAAAGGGTCACTGAAACTCCTCCTAATACTCTCCCAAGTAATATAAAAGAAAATCCAAAGAGAGAGTGCAAAGCCATTGATTTAATCACAATGGCCGAACCTACAAGGGAGGGAGAGGACGTGAATCCCAGTGAGGAAGACCTCCTGGGACGTCCAATGATCAACAAGGAGTTTTCCTCTGAGGAACCAAAGGAATCTGAGACTCATCTAGAGACCATAGAGATTCCATTGAACCTCTTTATGCCATTCATGAGCTCTGATGAGTATTCTTCTTCTGAAGAGAATGAAGATGTTACTAAAGAGCAAATTGCCAAGTACCTTGGTGCAATCATGAAGCTGAATGCCAAATTATTTGGTAATGAGACTTGGAAAGATGAACCTCCCTTGCTCATCAATGAACTAAGTGATCTGGATCAACTGAGATTGCCTCAGAAGAAACAGGATCCTGGAAAGTTTTTAATACCTTGTACCATAGGCACCATGACCTTTGAGAAGGCTTTGTGTGACCTTGGATCAGGGATAAACCTCATGCCACTCTCTGTAATGGAGAAACTGGGAATCTTTGAGGTGCAAGCTGCCAGAATCTCATTAGAGATGGTAGACAACTCCAGAAAATGGGCTTATGGACAAGTAGAGGAAGTGCTAGTAAAGGTTGAAGGCCTTTACATCCCTACTGATTTCATAATCCTAGATACTGGGAAGGATGAGGATGAATCCATCATCCTTGGAAGACCTTTCCTAGCCACAGCAAGGGCTGTGATTGATGTGGACAGAAGAGAGTTAGTTCTTCAACTGAATGAGGACAACCTTGTATTTCAAACTCAAGGATCTCCTTCTGTAACCATGGAGAGGAAGCATGAAAAGCTTCTCTCACTGCAGAGTCAACCAAGGCCCCCACAGTCAAACTCTAAGTTTGGTGTTGTAAGGCCACAACCAAACTCTAAGTTTGGTGTTGGGAGGTTCCAACCTTGCTCTGAACATCTGTGAGGCTCCATGAGAGCTCACTGTCAAGCTATTGATATTAAAGAAGCGCTTGTTGGGAGGCAACCCAATGTTATCTAATTATATTTATTTATTTTCCATTGTTATTTTATGTTTTCTTTAGGTTGATGATCATGTGAAATCACAAAAACTACTGAAAAATCAAAAATAGAGTGAAAAATAGAATGAAAAATAGCACACCCTGGAGGAGAACAGTCTGGCATTTAAACGCCAGAAACAAGCATCTGTCTGGCGTTTAACGCCAGAAACAGGCACCAAGCTGGCGTTTAATGCCAAAAACAAGCATCTACCTGGCGTTAAACGCCAAAACAGAGCATGGAAGTGGCGTTTAACGCCAGAAACAGGCAGCAGTCTGGCGTTAAACGCCAGGATTGCATGTATAGGGCGTTTTACACGTCTAAAGGGTACAGGGATAAAAAATCCTTGACACTTCAGGATCTATGGACCCCACAGGATCCCCACCTAACCCTATTCTCTCCTCTTCACACCTTTTCATAACTCTCTTCCCCAAATGCCCTTCACATTTGAGATTCAAAGAAGAGGTTGGGAAGTTCTCACCAACCCCATTCAACAAGTCGGGATCCTAATGGTTCAAGAGTTCTATGCAAACGCATGGATCACAAGGAACCATGATCAAAGTGTGAACCCAAATCCAAAGCATTGGCTTACTATGGTTCGGGGAAAATACTTAGATTTCAGTCCAAAAAATGTAAGGCTGGCATTCAACTTGCCAATGATGGAAGAAAACGCACGCCCCTACACAAGAAGGGTCAACTTTGATCAAAGGTTAGACCAAGTCCTCATAGACATATGTGAGGAAGGAGCTCAATGGAAAATTGACTCAAGAGGCAAGCCGGTTCAACTAAGAAGGCATGACCTCAAACCAGTGGCTAGGGGATGGCTAGAGTTCATTCAATGCTCAATTATTCCTACTAGTAACCAGTCTGAAGTTACTATAGACTGGGCCATCATGATCCATAGTATCATGATTGGAGAGGAGGTAGAAGTTCATGAGATTATACCTCAAGATCTTTACAAGGTGGCTGACAAGTCCTCCACTTTGGCAAGGTTAGCCTTTCCTCACCTCATATGCCACCTCTGCAATTCAGCTGGAATTGACATAGAGGGAGATATCCTCATTGAAGAGGATAAGCCCATCACTAAGAAAAGGATGGAGCAAACAAGAGATCATGGACCTCAACATGAGCATGAGGAGATTCCTCACCATAAAATCCCTGAGATGCCTCAAGGGATGCACTTTCCTCCACAAAACTATTGGGAACAAATTAACACTTCCTTAGGAGAATTAAGTTCCAACATGGGACAACTAAGGGTGGAGCACCAAGAGCACTCCATCATCCTCCATGAAATTAGAGAAGATCAAAGAGCTATGAGGGAGGAGCAA
>NC_029785.2:49743995-49751565 GCF_000816755.2 Arachis ipaensis | reverse complement strand
CGAGACATGTTATTTGATAATCTGAAAAATCATAAAAATGATTCTTGAAGCAAGAAAAAGTAGTGAATACAAAAGCTTGCAGAAAAAATGGCGAAAAAAGAGAAAAAGAAAAAGAAAAAGCAAGCAGAAAAAGCCAAAAGCTCTTTAAACCAAAAGACAAGAGCAAAAAGCCAATAGCCCTTAAAACCAAAAGGCAAGGGTAATAAAAAGGATCCAAGACTTTGAGCATCAGTGGATAGGAGGGCCTAAAGGAATAAAATCCCGGCCTAAGCGGCTAAACCAAGCTGTCCCTAACCATGTGCTTGTGGCGTGAAGGTGTCAAGTGAAAACTTGAGACTAAGCGGTTAAAGTCAAGGTCCAAAGCAAAAAGAAGAGTGTGCTTAAGAATCCTGGACACCTCTAATTGGGAACTTTAGCAAAGCTGAGTCACAATCTGAAAAGGTTCACCCAGTTATGTGTCTGTAGCATTTATGTATCCGGTGGTAATACTAGAAAACAAAGTGCTTAGGGCCACGGCCAAGACTCATAAAGTGCTGTGTTCAAGAATCAACATACTAAACTAGGAGAATCAATAACACTATCAGAACTCTGAGTTCCTATAGATGCCAATCATTCTAAACTTCAAAGGATAAAGTGAGATGCCAAAATCAGGGGCATCAAGGTTGAAAGGCTCAATTGTTTTTTGTTTCTTATTGGGAGAAGCACCAGAAGTAGCAGCGGAAGACTGTGGAGGCTCAGCCAGGCGAACCCGAGGAGTGGGAATTACCTTCCTCGGCCCAGGAGAACTCGGCACGGGCGGCTTCACCGGAATTTAAAAAGATCCCTCTCCCGCCACCTTGGCCGAGATATTTTGAGCAGCTGCAGCCTTCTTTGCTTTTTTGTAGGCCTTCATAGAATCGTTATTTTTTGACATCTCTGAAAATACAGAATCGACCACAGCAATGGGTTACAATCACAAAAAGAATAAGTAAAACTAAAAAGCAAGTATATAAACAAGTCGGACAGTACCTAAAACAGTTCGAACCAAAGACGGGTCACTCAATGCAGATGCTGTTGGATTCTGACCTCCCTGCACTCAAAGTGGATTTTCTGGAGCTACAGAACTCCAAATGGCACGCTCTCAATTGCGTTGGAAATTAGACATCCAGGGCTTTCCAGCAATATATAATAGTTCATACTTTGATTAAGGATAGATGACGTAAACTGGCGTTGAACGCCAGTTTCATGCTGCATTCTGGAGTCAAACGCCAGAAACAAGTTGCAAAGTGGAGTTAAACGCCAGAAACAGGTTACAAACTGGTGTTCAACTCCAAGAAAGACCTCTACACGTGTAAAGCTCAATGCTCAGCCCAAGCACACACCAAGTAGGTCGCGGAAGTGGATTTTTGCATCATTTACTCATTTCTGTAAACCCTAGTAACTAGTTTAGTATAAATAGGACTTTTTACTATCTTTATAAGGGATCTTTGATTATTTTTATGCTATCTTAGACTTTCATGGGGGCTGGCCATTCGGCCATGTCTGGACCATTATCACTTATGTATTTTCAAATGGTAGAGTTTCTACACACCATAGATTAAGGTGTGGAGCTCTGCTGTTCCTCATGAATTAATACAAAGTACTACTATTTTTTTATTCAATTCAAGCTTATTCCTATTCTAAGATATCTATTCGCACCCAAGAACATGATGAATGTGATGATTATGTGACGCTCATCATCATTCTCACTTATGAACGCGTGCCTGACAAACACTTCTGTTCTACATGCAAACAAGCTAGAATGAATATCTCTTAGATATCTAATACAGAGGACCAAGTCCGAGATATTAGAATCTTCGTGGTATAAGTTAGAACCCATGGATGGCCATTCTTGAGATCTAGAAAGTCTAAACTTTGTCTGTGGTATTTCGAGTAGGATCTGGGAAGGGATGGCTGTGACGAGCTTCAAACTCGCGAGTGCTGGGCGTAGTGATAGACGCAAAAGGATAGTAAATCCTATTCCAGTTTGATCGAGAATCGACAGATGATTAGCCATGCAGTGACAGCGCATTGGACCATTTTCACAGAGAGGATGGGATGTAGCCATTGACAACGGTGATGCCCTACATAAAGCTTGCCATGGAAAGGAGTAGGAATGATTGGATGAAGACAGCAGGAAAGCAGAGGTTCAGAGGAACGAAAGCATCTCTATACGCTTATCTGAAATTCTCACCAAAGAATTACATAAGTACCTCTATCTTTATTTTGCGTTTTATTTATCTTTTTATTATCAATTCACCATAACCATTTGAATCTGCCTGACTGAGATTTACAAGGTGACCATAGCTTGCTTCAAGCCGACAATCTCCGTGGGATCGACCCTTACTCACGTAAGGTTTATTACTTGGACGACCCAGTGCACTTGCTGGTCAGTTGTGCGAAGTTGTGACAAAGAATTAAGATTATGAACGTGCGTATAAAGTTTTCAGCGCCGTTACTAAGGAATGGAACCGTCACGATTTCTGCGCACCAGTAGCACAGACCTAACCCAGTCTTGTGCGGCTTGTCTGGATGCTAGCTCTCACTCCGCTTGAAATCTTGGCCCATTGGCACAAAATTATTGCCTTGATCCCTTTTATAGAACTCCCAGCGGTCATTCCTTACCACAACACTCTTCCTTGTACAGTTCTCCACCACTCTACTCTTGTTGAGTAACTTGGCAAAGTTTCTAATCTCCATTGGCACTACGGTACTCATGATATCATCTCAGAGACCACCCTCATACTGGATGCACTTCCACTCCTCGTAGCTTTCTGGTGCTCCCTGACAAACTTTGGAGAATCGGCACTACTCCTCAAGTTTGTTTGTATATTCGGATACCATCATAAAACCTTGCTTCAGCTGGATGAGTCCCAATTCTTTTGCCGCCCTCATTGAATTCGGGTAGTACTTCTTGTAAACCTCGGTCTTGAAAGCTTCCCAAGTAATGACAGCATCGCCCTACTGCAACAAACGGCGTGCTCCTTGCCACCAAAGTTGAGCCTTTCCTTCCAACTGATAAGTGACAAACTCCACATACTGATTTTTTGGCACATGTTGAGCTTATAGTACTCTCTCCATGGCCTGAAAGTAGTTGTCAGCCTTGGTGGGTTAGTCGTGCCCTTGAAGATTGGAGGATTCACTTTCAAGAGCGTAACCAAAGTCATCGGCCTTTCGTCTCCGTGGTTATCTCCACCACTATGTCCATTACCACCTCCATTAACGTTCTCAACTTGTCCCATCCTATCCACTACTCGGTTGGTAGCAGCAGCAGTAGCCATGTTCATCATTTCACCCACCAAATTGGTTGAATAATCTCCTGGTACATTTCCCTTATTACCTTTCTTTCCTCGTCCTCGACTTTGTCTATGAGACGTCATTTGGGTGATCAGTCTCAATATCTCAAGTCTAGTACCTCGAATCCCCAAAAGTACGCTCATGAATATTATGCTATATTTATCAAGCAGACAATCTAAATAGCATATAAACATAACTCAGAATCCCAAAAGCATAACCAGTCCATCCCTCAGGTTCTACAAGGACAAAATGATCTGATACCATATGTAACACCCTACCACACAAGGCTTTACGCTATAGTCGTAAATCAAAGGTGGTAAGGTATTACGACACTTAGAAAGAGAGATACATACATAATACTTGAAGAATAATAATAATATAACTAGGAGCCTGTGAAGAAAAGTAAACATCGTTAGTCGTTAATCAAACACGAAATGCGTTAATGCAAGTAAACGTCATATACAGAAGCAAAATATATACATAAATTCAAAATAGGATACATAGTAGTCACTAGTCCCGACCCACGAAGAAAGGCCTGCTAGAATATTGCAGCACTTGAGAATTTATAGAATAGAATATCTGTCTCTCCAAAGAAAAGCCTCTAAGAGGAATATACAACAAAGTGTCAAAAGTGCAGAGAATTCTAAAGCCAAAATAAGATAAATTTCAAAAGTGATATTTTTCGCTTCGCCACCTGAAACTCTAATACTCTCAGCAAGGTGCGTTGCGTCCTGCATCTAAAAATAACAAATCTACGATGGGTGATTACCCAAAGGTTCCCAGTTAGGTAACAGTTCCAATAAAGACTATATAAGGAAATATGAACCTTCTAGGTAATCTTGATCTCCTACTTCTCAGGAATCCAAGCCTAGGTTCTTAACTAATCCATACCGGGTTAAATTTGCTAAAGTCTCAGTTCTATCAACTACCTCCATCCTCATTTGTTTCCCAATACATCATCTTCTTTAACCTCAGTCTTAATATTTCTCAATTCAATATCCAGTTAAGTAATATCATGTAAAACAAACACAATTAGAGAGCATGTACAATAAGTATTATAATTAGCAATTAAACATAATATACAGTTAGGAAAACTAAAACAAATATGCACACTCAAATAATAGCAAACAAATGCACATGATGCATACCTGTCCTACTGGCTGTGAGTTTACTTGTCGGTTAAAAAATGCCAGAACCCGACACATCCGGTACTTAACCCAGACATTGTCTCTCTATTGCGCATCCTTGGGAGGAATATAAATAAAAGAGAGTGCTTTTCAACCTTCTCCTAGAGGAATTACGAAGGAGTGTGTCTTTCTACATTCAAAGGAGCGTATCTTTCCACCTTGCAACTAGAGAGAAATGTGGGAGAACAATACGAAAAAAAGTGTCTTTCCATATACGAAGGAGAGTGCCTTTCCACCTTTCTCACATTCACACCACAACAAGAGAGGAAATCCTTCATCCTCAACTTGTCTATTTGGGAGAGGACAAAGCCACTGTCCTCACCGTGGACAGGACGAACCACCATCCCCACATCATCAATGATGCAAGTAGGACAAAACCCATGACCTTACCACACAAGCGGGACAAAATCCATGATCTTGCCAATCGATAATCAATATCAATCAAACTCTCTATCATCTTCATCAAATTTATCCAAATCATAATCTTAACCAATTATAACCCCATTCGTCTATCAATAAATTAATGTCATTATCTCGTGAGTGAGACTAAACCACCGTCCTCACCGTGGCGGGATAAACCATCATCCCCACATCACACCGCAACCACAGACAAGCGGGATAAGACCACCATCCTTACCCGGTGCAGGTGCTTCAATCACAATCGCGAATCTAATGGCAATCAAATATATCCATTATAATTTTAGAAATCATATTCAAATTCATAATCATTTAGGTTCACATTTATCACAAGAATGAATATTCTCAGGCCGTGAGTGGAATAAAACCACCGTCCTCACGTAGGCGAGACGAACCACCGTCCCCACAACATTTTCATCCGGTTACCCAAGTGTTTATCCTGGAATTTATCAATTCAATTCATTAGATTTACCCATTCTCTTTTCAAAGCTTAAAAATTGGTCATCGGATGTGATATGGAGGTTACGGGGGTTACAAGCTTGTCGAGAAGGTTAAACAGTAAAAAGAATAGCATTTTGTAGAAAATAGGTCGTGTGCACACGCACACCTCTGTGCGCGCACACCGATCAGCAAGCTTCCCAGAGTGGTGCGTACATACCACCCTATGCGTACGTACAAGTCCATTATTTTGTCTTGTGCGCAGGCACAATCCTGTGCGCACGCAAACATCAGAAAGTTTTCTGGTGTGCTGCAAAATCTGTAATTTTCAGTTATCGACACCGATTTTTAAACTTCTATAACTTTTGCTACAAAATTTGTTTTTTCTCTGTTCTTCGACGGTTTTAAAGTACTTATCACCAGCTTTAATTCAAGACAAGTTTCACTCAATTCCAAACTCCAACTGCCAAATTATGACCTGTCGAAGTTGGCTAAAAATCACTTTTTACCAAAATTTTTTGCATAATTCATTTTTGTCATTTTCTCAAATCCACCACTTTTAACACCAACATAAACCAAACTTCAGCCATCATTTACACTACCCCATCAAGTGACCCAAACACTCAATTCGTTACCAAACCTGAATCTCCCTTTTCAAGAGCATTTCATCTCTCATTAACAATTAAAACCGTGGCTAAATCCATTATTTCTTGTAGTGACACTTTTCTTACCTATAATCAAAACTGTTTGATAATTTTAATTGGCGAAATAACCTTATTCTTCTTAGGGTGGTATACTACTATATGATTTTTGAAGCTGGCATTTCACCGAGCAAAGTCTTCTATCCCTACTAGTTAACCTAAAGAATTACGATAAGCTCTAGCGAGAAGAAGAATGCAGCAGAGAGATCACAGAATTCATGGAAGTGGACAAAACGAACAAATTTACTGTAGCTGGTGCTTTGGTCTTTAAGCTTTTCGGAACATATTGAATCTCTAAAGACCACCCAAAAATGAATAAAAAATTATACCATTTTTAATTGAAACCAGCTGTAAATTTGAATTGAATGTACATGATTATGCTTTGGGAGTTGATATTAATATAGTGCTAGTAGTCTGTACTTGGTTATGAAGTAATGGAGTGGCTGAAATAATGGCATCTTTCGTGGCCAACATGGTTTTGGTTGATCCTTTTCCAAGCCAAGTAAGTTATGTGTCTTAGATATGCAAATCTTGATCATAATTAATATTCATAGCCAACATGGTTTAATTACTATGTTTGGTTTAATAATTTGTTTTGCTAGTGTTGTAGAGTAGTGGAATCGAATTATTTATTCCCCACTCTATGGTCCATTTATGCCTGTTTGTATTGAAAAGAAAAAGTATACAAAATAAGCTTAATTTTAAACTAAGAAATTTAATATTTCTAGGTGTTTTAGTAAATAGAATACTTAGTTACTAATCGAATAATAAAACTTCTAATGCCTTCTGTGAAGTATTACATACTTTATCAATTTTAAAATAAACGAGAATATTTTATTTGAAAAAAAAAACTAGACGAGGAACGAATACCATGAATAGAAGGCACCTCCTACAATCAAGTTGAGTTGGTTTATTGGTTAGTCTACTAGTCCGCTTAACCAAGTGTCGAGGGTTCGAATTCCGTTTTATGTATGTAGTAACCCATTGGCCAATGAAAAACTCTTAAATGGAGCTCAGTATCACAACAAATTAGTCCTTGATGTGACAAGTTGGGAATACCGTGAAAAACAAAAAAAAAAAAACAAAAGAAGGCACCTCCCACGCTCTATTAATTTATAATTCTTAACAAAATGCTATTTATTATTTGTACTGCAGTTGATATGGCAAGACAGATTGTAAAGTACGGAGTTGAGAGTGATAATACTAATTTAATCTGACAAGAGTCAACATCCAACGATGTCAAGCCAAGCCAATCCATGAATATTTGTTTCTTCAAGAAAAGAGTAATTATATTGCATCAAGTTATAGTAGTATGTTACGACTTACGACTTACAAGTATGTTACATGTTTATTAATAATTTAATATAATACATGTCCATTTCTTGGCCCATATGCATGCCATAACTACTTACAAAAAACAGTCGTATATGTTATTTATGCTTGTTATAAAATTTAAAAGTTTAAATTATTATTATTATTATTATTATTATTATCATTATTATTATTATTATT
>NC_029785.2:49733984-49736701 GCF_000816755.2 Arachis ipaensis | reverse complement strand
AAAATACTGAATGATTAAATTTTTTTGTGATTAAATCCAACCAAGTTAGACAATAACAAATTGGCCTAAAAATCAATTCATGTGCCACTCCTTTTTAAAGTTTTCTTAACGTTCATAACATAAAGTTCATAAATGAGTAAATTGTCAAATTCATTTCTGGTTACTTGTTTTTTAAATTAGACTCTAAAATAATTTTTTAATTAAATTTATAGTTAGTCACGTTAGTTCTTTTATCATTTCTGTTATCGATCTGGTATATTAAGTGATACCATACTGACCACAAAGTGCATACCTAACAATCCTAATTGACTACTAATTCGATAAATTGATAAGTTTTTTAAATTAGATTAAATCAATCTCAAATATAAAGGAGACATTGAGGTATTAAAATTTCTCAATTTAAGATTGATTTGATCAAATTTCAAATCCTATCATGTTAGCAACTAATTAGGACCGTTAAGTGTGCAATGTGATGCCACTTAACGTGGTATATCAGCAAATTCTGACGCCATCAACAACAGAAGTGACGGAAAGATTAATATGACCAACTTAAAATATTTAAAAGACAAATATGATTAAAAAAAATATTTTTGAGACCAATTTAAAAAACAAGTGATCTTTTTCTCGTCCATAAACCCTTCTCTTCTTGAGACAACTTTTCAATCCGTTACATACGTCTTCATAGTTTTGAGTCTTCCTAGGTTCTTTTATACCTTTCTCTTTCGATTCTTCATCTTCAAGAGTTTAAAGTGATGAGGTGAGGATATCGTCTCAAATTCTGTCTTTTAAGATTCTAATGCAGCTACAATAATATCTGAAATTCTGGAATTGTCTTTTATTTTTAATCTTTTTCATATTTGTCTTAAGATCATTTTCAAGCTCTTTAAACTTTATATGGATAGTTTTTTCAATTCAAAGTCTTTTTACTATATACTCTGTATGCTTTAGATAACTGTGAATGTTTTAAAAATATACCATAATCGAATTTGAGATTAAACTTTGCGAGTTTATCCCTTATTGTGTTAAGTATAAAGCCATGTGAGTCAAATATATAAAAGTAAAAAATTTTGGGCTTATTCATTTTCAGAACTCATAAAGTGTAAGGTTGAGGACTTTGAGGACTGCTCTGATAAAGATTCGGTTTTGAATATGACATGATAGTCTAGTGAAGCTGGAATGATCCGTAAAATTCAAATTTGTGGGTTGGGCGAATCATATTTATTTTTGTTCACCTGGAAACAATTAATTTGAAATATTGAGAAGGAACTTGCTACTTGGATGGTGAAATTGCTACGTAAATCAGATAGAAAGGTTCTAAATAAAATTTTTGGTGCTGGTCTTGCAAATTTTGTTTTGTTGTAAACCCTATAATATCACTTTGGACAATTCTAAAGAGCCACTTTTTTTGTTGTGAGATAAGGGGCTAAAATTCCCAAAGGAAATTAGGATTCAATACAAACTTCAGCAATATACCGGGGGTATCGAAGCCCCTCTCTATCGTCAGCTATGATCTGCTTTAAAACCAAAGGAGGTAAATCTATAAAATCCATGAAAGCCCCTCTACCAGTACGATTTTTGCTAATTATGACGTGGGCTTTATAGATGCAAATATGAAGAAACCGCCCAACGTACTCTTTACAATCATCGGCCCAGCCCACTGTTTACCCATATATCTGTTACTAGGAAATCTGAGAAAATACACCTTCTAGATATCAAATACTCTCAGTAATAAATGGAATTCTTGCAAGTACAATTGCAGTGACATGATCAAATTACAACTACTTTACCAGTCATTGATCAAACTAAAAATCGCAACAAAAATGGGGTATTAGCCTTGGTAGAAGAACCCGCAACAAACTCTGGGTAATTCACTACAAGGCCTTGTTTCTTTTGTGTCCTCTCTAACCAAAAACCAAAAAATGTTAAGAATAATTTTGATATTCTAAGTGTCAGTTTCAGGGTGGTATGGGCGAATAAATGCGGAGTTCATCTGCCAAACTTTGATTGATGCTGTGACAGTGGCATCAGTTGCATTGTTGAAGACGAATAATTTGGCAGCTCCATAGATTGCTCTTGTTGGATACACCCGAGATGTCACACAAGTCCTTCCACCTTGAGCAAAGCTTTCAACTATAGAATGGTCCACCAGTACTCTTAAAGACAACTTTTCACCTCCAAAAACTGGCACAACGCTACCTAACACCTTCTTGTTAACATTCGTTGCTACAGAAGACCTACAAAAAACCAGCGTAACAAAATTTCAATATAAATTAACCACATATTTATACATTAATAAATGATAGTTGATTTAAACAAGTAGTTTCTTGCAATACCTTGACTGGTCAGAGCAGAAAGTAGTGCGAAGACTTCCATTGAGGCCTTTGGTGACATAGAAGTACAAAGGAGTAAATTCAGAAAGTCCAGCATCTGCTAACACAAGAAGACCAAAAGGTCCCAAGGCACCACGGCGAGAAGCTCCGCCGCTGCTTTCGCAAATGTAGTCTGTATCGCTCTCCGGTAATGTTGTCTCCAGTGCTTCCTTGTCTACTTCAAATTCCGCAACAATATCCAACTGTTACATTATTCAACTCTTATTTAGGCAAGCTACGGAGGCAGGAATCTCATAGTAATATAAGAGGCAAAAATTAACAAACTCAAATAAATCTTTTACAATAATTACTTAACATGTAGATAAAAAAATATATATTTAGAAATAT
>NC_029785.2:49731595-49733762 GCF_000816755.2 Arachis ipaensis | reverse complement strand
ATTTATCTGTTAATATATTCTATATTTATTAAAGTTTGTCAATAATTTTTTTACGACATACTTTTATTTTTATTTGATAAAATTTAATAATTTATAAAAAGTGATGTCTATAATGTGCACAAAATTATTTAAGCTTATTTTTAGACGCACTCAAAATATTAGCACTGATTATTAATTGTAAAAGAATTAATCTCTAATCTTTTCCCTGTTGATATATTTGTGCATCACATTATATATATAAGGGTTACCAAAATTTTTGGGGTGCAAAGCATATTGGCCAAATTTTTAAAGGCAATTCGATTGTTTATCGTACACGTTATATACTTTTCTTTTAATTCCTTCTTAGTCAATATGACAACAGGGACGCTAACCTGTGTGGCTGTTTCAACTTGTAGTGGAACAACTGAACCAGGCTTGGCCTTCAAATCCTTAAACTCACTGCTTCTCAATCTTAAACTATTCACCTCCTCAACAGGCCACTGAATCAAATTGCTCCCTGTCTTCCTATCAAGTCTCACTGTCCTTGGAATGCCCTGCACAATTAAAATATACTAATATAGCGGTATATTTTTTACTATAATATAGAAGAATAGAAACCAAACAATGCTTAGTTTGGTAAAGCCTTTTAAAAAACAAACATATCATTTTTTGTTTAATGAATAAAAAAATTATATACTTATGCTTGTTTTATATTTATATTTCTATGATTTTTTTAAATATTAAAAATTATTTCACCAAATACAATTATTATTTATACTTATTAAATATTATTTTTAATTTAATTTTATCAAACATAAGTAATACAATTATTAAAATTAATTTTTGAAAGACAACTTTAACAAACAATTCTTAAAATATAAAAGTTTTACCAAGTATAAGACGAAACTGAAGGCTACAAACGCAATACCTGAAGTGATGCCCAGCCCTTGGTTCTATCAACACACTCGCTATCATACTCTGTAATCCAACCCCACAAGATTCTCCTTTGCTTACTTGGATCAAAGAATGTCTTGGAAGCATAGAAATTACCATAGTCATACCTCAGTCCAATACCAACATCATTCTTAACATCATCAGGCAAGAAGCTTGCAAGCTTCTCATCATAAGAACCAATTGCATAGTAATCATTTCTATCATCATCCAAGCTCACCTTCACCACATGCTTAACACCATCCCCATAGGCAGAGGTATCCAATCCAACATCATTGATGCTTGACACAGGATAAAAGTCAACGCACTCCCACATACCGGTTCCCTGCACGGCCCGGAGCCACCCATTCTTGAGCTCGAAATTTTTGAAATCCTCAGTGTCATAGATAAGCGCAATGCCGGTTTTGTTGATCTTGGACCCAATGCTGATACGCCACTTGCCTTCCGACGTCAGCATGGCCGTCGTCGGATCGCGGAAGTCGCGGTAATGAATGCCCGGAGGAGGGGATAGAACCGGGTTTTTGTCGTACTTGGTCCAATTCAGAAGGAGAGGGTCGGAAGGATCAGCCGGATAAGCCAGGTTTTGTACTTGAACCGACTCGTTGGTCGAACCGGTGTAGAGCATGACGAGTTGGCCATCGGATAAGATGGTGGCTGAGCCGGTCCAGACACCATTTGCATCGTACCATTGGTCTGGAACCATTGCGATTGGAAGGTAAAGCCAGTGGATCATGTCCCTTGACACTGCGTGGCCCCAAACTATGTCACCCCAAACGGCATCGTTTGGATTATACTGGTAGAAGAAGTGATACCATTCCTTGTAGTATACAGGACCTGAGATATTATAATGATGTTTGAATATTAAAACTTTTTACGTATAAAATGATTTAAAGGGTAAATAAAAAAAATACAAATTTTATCAATAAGTTAATTATAAGAAATTACCTAGAAATAAAAAAATAAATACGAACAATGTGATCAATTTAAAAACTTTCTGATTCATCATTCATCCATGAAAACATTACTTGGTCTCAAATGTAAAGTGCTACTTATTTTTTGTTTATATATATTTTTAGCATTTTATATTTTTATAATTTTATGAAATAAAAAAATAATAATTTTTTTGTTTTTATTTTTTTATAAAAAACAAAAATATTAAAATAAAACTAAAAAATAAAAACATAAACAAAACACAATTTAAATGAGAAAAAAACATTGAAATTAAATTAAAACTTTT
>NC_029785.2:49729446-49730778 GCF_000816755.2 Arachis ipaensis | reverse complement strand
TATTAATTATTTCAATATATTTTTCTTAAAGCGTACTTTTTTTTTTTAGTTATTATAAGTATATATTCTAAACAATAAAATGGGATAAAAATCCTCTTACCATTAGGATCTGACGAGAGCCAAGCACGTTTTCCACACCATCAGAGCAAACCAGAGAAGCCAGACAAAAATAAGGGACGGAAAATGTTAGGTTGAGATAAGAAAGTCTAGAATAAGAGTGCTTTATAATTTGAATTTGAATGATAAGAAATAATTTTCATTGTAATATACAGTAATAAAATATATTGCACCTGAACATATATTAGAATAGCCGTCTATTTGGTAATTATTTCTAGTATTTTTAGAGTGATTTCGTATTAATAAGGAATGAAAAGATCGGAGACTTAATGAATAGCTAATAAGTATCTACCTATTTCACAAAATGTGAGTATACTCAATACTTATTTCATTACAATACAATTTGCATTCAAATAATTTTTCTTTTAATTTTTAATAAATAATTTTTCTTTTAATAAAAATTCCTAAATTCAAATTTTGAAAGAACAAAAACATATTTTTTTTATATAAAGAAACGTGTACCAATCCCTCCTATTCAATATTATAGTTGATTATGTTTGATATTATCATCACTCAACATTTGAATTTAGCTTGTGTTTAAACATGAAAGATATATAATTGCACGTAGGTTTGCCTCTGTTCCATCTCCATGGAACGCAGAAGACCGAGCAAACAAATAAACAGAAAAAAAAAAGTCTTCATTTTAATTTTTCTTTTTAAATTGACTGAACATTTTTGTTTAAGAAAACAAAAATATTACGCTAACAGAAAAAATTAACCATCAAATCAAATCATTATATATTTATGTATGAATATATGAACCGCTTAATTTATTTTTAATATATATTTTATATAAATAATTAATTTAGTGATTGATATTTGGTATACATATATCAGGGCATTAAGAAAAACATATATATGCTCTATCTATTGATTAATTAATTAACAAGTAGGAAGGAGAAGAAGAAGAAAGAGGAGGCATTACCGTTCATCCAGTTCTTATCGGGCTGGAAGTGGAAGGCAGTCCTCTGCCACGAGAGCATGGTGTTGCTCCAGCCAGGGAATGGCTTTGCTCCCAAATGCCTATTGGTCTTCTCCGATACACCGGCCGACACCCCTCGCGAAAGAACCGGCCGTCCATGCGTTGTTCCTTGAACCGCACAATACAAGGGCTCCCCACTATATGCATTGTGAAATCCAATCAATGCCGCTAACGAAATCAGCACCAAGAACCCGCACACTGCCCCAATCACAACCCTTCTGCTCGGTTGCCGA
>NC_029785.2:49728862-49729438 GCF_000816755.2 Arachis ipaensis | reverse complement strand
CTTTTATTATTTTTCCAAATTTTGTTTTATTTTTTTTATTTACGAGAATGGAGGAGAAAGTAGAGAACTAGAAGGAAGGGCCGCAGGTGGTTTTATATGAGAGGAGTTAAATTGAAGCCAAACGTGGGGCTCTGTTTGTTTTGTGTGTGTGTGTGTGTGTGGGAATTGGAAAGAGCTCTATTAACGGGAATGGTCTGTGGAATGCACCAAACAGAAAAGAGAGGTTTGTGTTGGATTGGCCATGTCACTATGGGAAACGAGAGAAAAATGGGTATTTAGTGAACTAAACACGATGAAAAACTTTGTATTATGATGCTAATTTAATTTGCTACATGGAAGGGGGTGGGTTAACGTGAGAGAAATGCCAAATCACATCACATGAATAATTGAAATTGGTTGGCCGAGAATCCAGTGATTTCGTTAAGCTTTTGGTATAGTTTCAAGACTGTTATTTGTTTATCAAAGATAATATATTCGAGAGAGAAAAAATTTTTTTTTTCTTTCTTTTATAAAATAAATAAAAATTTTAATTCCCAAACCTAATTAAAATTTAAAAATACATTATTATTTTTCAAG
>NC_029785.2:49728096-49728780 GCF_000816755.2 Arachis ipaensis | reverse complement strand
TTTGTTTTGGAAATTAAAATTTTTATATTTTATAAAAAAAAAACATTCCCAAGAAAAATGAGAGTGGAATGCAATTATGTCTTAGTTTTAATTGAGTAACTATGGTATCACGTGATCTTCTCACATGCTGTTCGTTAGTTTCGTTATTAGAGAAAACTAAAAGAATTTGGTATTCTAGCTGGTATTGTTTTAGAAAATACTCTGAATCATAGATACTGATTTTATTTTATCTAAAATTAGATGCATTCTTTTTTTGGCTTTGTATCCATGAGCTAGGCATTTACCAAAAGGACGCAGCAAGAAGTTGACAAGTGGACAATAGAAAAAGTGCTATAGTTTTAATATTTACTATATGTACCTAATGTAATTAATTTTAGAATGTTAGGAAAGAAATGTAAAGTATCTTTAATTACGAGAATATAAACTATTATACGTAGAATATTTTGGTTTTTTACAAAAATAAAAAATTTTATGTGTATACTTTTTAACAATTTTTAAATTTTTTATTGTTTTAAACATTCGATTATTATATTGCAGGCAAAAATTATGACATAAGCTAAGAAACTATAATACAACCACTGCCATCGTAATATTATTATAGCGCAGTCTCTAACAAAGTTATTATATGTATCAGAAAATTATAGCGATTGTTGTCTACGATATTGTGTTGGAACTTCTTGCTCT
>NC_029785.2:49724324-49727855 GCF_000816755.2 Arachis ipaensis | reverse complement strand
CTAATAACTTTCATCTTTCATTTATTCTTTATTCTTTTTCTCAAATACAATTTTTCTAAAATGACTACGAGCGTATAGTAATTGTTGTGTATCCGAATGCAACAATATTACGCAAAGATAATAGTATACATTTTAAAATACAGTAATTCTATTGTCATGCATACTTGGTAGTTACATTTGTTAATAGATCTTGAAAGTTTGATTTTGGTCAACATCAAAATGCTTGGAATTAAGTATGTTCGAAAAATTGGGTATTAGTACATTTCACTAGATGCCATGAGAAATATCCGATATAAGGTAGGCTTAAGGATAATGATTGTGTGCGAACACTATCAAACTGCCGCTGATTTTATCACTGATCTCCGGAGCTGCTTCCTTCCTCCGTCTTCATATTGTATCCTATTTTATATTTGTATTTTTTAACAAAAACCCTAAATGTCTTCAAGTTGGTCACCGCCACTATCACTGTGTCATACATGTTGCCACCACCATGTTGGAGAAGTTTTTTGCGTCACCATTGTTTTTAGGTAACTCACTCACCAAGAAATTTAGTGTAGTAGTAGTTAAACCTTAAACCCTAATTTATGTAATTTTAATATGTTATGTGTTAGAAAATTTGCAACTAAGATGATGATTACAAAGTTATAAGTTGTTAATTTTTCTTGTGAATAATATGAATAGAAAACAACAATAACATTGTTTGTTATATTCTATTATAAAGTAATAGAATATTTTTAATTAGTTTTAAAACATAAGAGTAATTACAAATTTTTCATGTTTAAATTTGATGAAAGTAAATACACATTTAGTGTTATTCTAATTAGCATGGTGTGTTACACAATATCATTCAATCAGAGTATTTTTGTTGCACTACGTACAAAGGTGTGTGTATTTAAATGTGAATGGCTCGATCCATGTTCCTGACTTAGAACATAAAAGTACAAGAACTACAATATTGAAGTAAATGTGACCTGAAAATATAAACACTACTATCCTTTTATTCTACCTCAAAATACACGACAAGTATATTATTTGTCTTATATGGGGTCATGCAAGTCTAGTTGAGTGGTTGTGGTTAAGATTAAGTAAAGAGGTCGTATCAAGTCTAATGGGATATAAGGTTAGAAATCTTACCAAATTGATGACCCAACTCCTTCGAAAATGGTAGTTGATATCGGTGATCCGATCACCCTTAAGTCAGTTGTTATAGATGATGACATCATTGACCTTAGGGTAGATGACGAGACACTGCCACTAGAAATGACGATGTTCAATAAGAAGAGGGGGTTGATAGAGACGAAGAAAAAAAAAAGACAAGTTTGATTATTAGAAAATTATCTAGGAAGAGGAGGATGATGAATTAAAGGAAGAAGATGATGAATCTGAATAAGGTTAACCTAAATATAGTTTAACTAGCTTGTTTTATTTTTAAACTTTATTTAGTAAGATCATATAATTACAATGTACGCTAGCCTTAGTTCTATCTTATGTAATTCTTTATCAAACTTTGATTAGATTGTAATATAATTACATTGTTTTGGGTAGGGATGATAATAGGTTGACGTGTCACGGGCAGACTTTGTTTTGATTACAACAACGATGACTATTATGCTCCATAGTCATTAAGGCTTTTGTTTAGGGCTTTGCTTTGGTTAGTTTAGCAGCATTTTATTCCTTCATATTTTTGTTCTATATATTTGATACTTTACATTATATATAAATCATTGTTTTCAGATAAATTACTAATTTATTCTTTATTAATTGAAGTTGACTATCAATTATTAAATATCAGAGTCCATTATAGGTTAAAAAAAAGCATAAAAAAATTTAACACTATGATAAACCCATATTTCATGAGTTCTTTTGTGCTTAATTTGAGTGATTTATACAATCCTTCACCTACTTATTCACATTAATTGCATGGTTTTACTTTCCCTTCCTTATTATGTGATGTAAATGAAAAACATATTTCCTAAGCTTTAAAATTAATTAATTTAATTACCTTTATTTCCATTCGATGCCGTGATTAGTGTGTTGAGTAGTTTCAGATTTTCTAAGGCAGAATGACTTAAAGGATGGAAAAGGAAACATACAAAATAGGAAGGAGAAGGCAAAACGGAGCTTTAAAGAAACTGGTATCCCCGCGACCGCATGGACGAAGCGATCGCGTGCCAAGCACAAATCAGCAGTGACGCGGCCGCATGACTGACGCGACCGCGCGCCTTAAGCAGAACGCACATGACGCGGTCGCATGACTGACGTGACCGCGTGGCAAGGAAAAGCTCCGAATGACGCAACCGCGTGACCCACGCGGACGCGTGACAGAGGCCACGTATCAGAATTTGCAGAAAATGCTCATAGCGATTTCTGAAGCCCTTTTTGGCCCAGATACAAGTACAGACAGCATAGACCAGATGTTATAAAGTGTGGGAATGCATCCATTCAAAGAGAGCTCGCATATATTTTACTTTTCAATGATTTAGATTTAGTTGAGAGGGAGATCTTCTCCTCTCTCTCTTTTAGGATTAGGATTTAGGATTTCTTCTTGCTTTAAGAGTGACTCTCAATCCAGGTTTTACGTTCCTTTGTTTTAGCTTCCTTTTACTTTTATTTATTCCAGCACTTGAATTGATCAGTGAATTTATGAATTTCTTCCATGTTATAGATTGTTATCTGAATTAATAATAATTAAGGTATTTTCAGTTTATGATTGTTCTCTTTGATTTAAGTTACCGTTGCTTCCCATCTAAGGATATTTTTATTATTCCAGCAATTTTACTTTTTCCCCTTTTAGTCTTGGTTAAGAATTCAGTAACTCAACAGTTATTAAACTCAACATAATTGATAATCGTTATCTTGCTAATTGAGCTGAACTTAAGTAATCCCAACCTTTTCTTAGGAAATAAATAGGATTCAAAGGTCAATTTAATTAGTCCCTTGACTTTCCGTTGCCCTAGTACAGGTTGATCAAGTGGAGTTTAGATTCAACTTTCATTACAGTTGAGAGAAATAACTACGTTGGACCTCCAACTTCTCTTACCTTACCAAAAGTCTGCTTTATAGTATTTATTTATTTTAATTGCCATTTACTTTACTTGTTGTTTAAATTACTTGCTTCTCATCTTCTAAACCCCTATTACAACCTTTATAGCCAATAATAAGAACATACTTCATCGCAGTTCCTTGAGAAGACGACCCGAGGTTTGAATACTCGGTTAACAATTTTTAAAGGGGTTTGTTACTTGTGACACCCAACACATTTGTATGAAAGGACTTTTGTTGGTTTAGAAGCTATACTTGCAACGAGGATTTGTCCGCAAATTTCTAGACCACGCAAAAGTTCTCTCATCAAAATGGCGCCGTTGCCGGGGAACTGCTAACGTGTGCCTTATTATTGGTTATTATAAATATTTTTCTTTTGCTTGTTTATTTATTTTTGTTTTTCCTTTTTATCTTTATTTGCTACTATGAACTCTCACTCCTCTCGCTTTGAGTTTGATTCTAATATTGTTAAAGGAAATAGAAGTTACA
>NC_029785.2:49723184-49724296 GCF_000816755.2 Arachis ipaensis | reverse complement strand
CCCACCCCGTGTGCATATAAACCATCCTTTCAACATTCTCGAATCACCATACTCACAAGCTTCTCTTCACCATTTGCCACCATATGATCCTTCCCTACCCCGCTACCAATCCAACCGCTCCCAAACACCACCACTTTCCTTTGTGTCATGTCCAAGTCCAGCAACCCAGGAAGCAGAGGCTCGCCTAAAGAAAACAGTAATTAAATTTCAAACAATCATTCAACAACTGGAGCAAGCGATAATTCAATGGGTTTCTAGGCGCTCAAATACACAAGGATCAGCCACAGCTCCATGTGGACATCCCAATGAAGAGCGTAGCATGAAGGAGCTACCAGAAACTCCAGTGGACAAGACAGAGAATGAATTTGTACTAGAACAATTAGAAGAAGCTGTCTTTGTTCAAGAAGAAGAGTTGGTTGAAGACCTAGGAGATGCTGAACTTCCATGGGAATCCATAATTGAGGAAAACTCCGTCCAGGATGCTACAGTTGATGCTAAGGAGGATATTTCTCCAAGGCAAGTCGTTTATGAAGAATCAGACGGAATAATCCAAGAAACAAATTCCCTCGATAGTGATAGTCACAAGTCTAGCTCTCTTAGTGATGAACTTGCATCCGCAAGTGAATTCTCTAAGATCGAAGAATCTTCCCCAAGTGAATATGAAGATGATGCGGATGTAGATTTCTCTCAGCCTCCAATCTATGACTCAAGTGATGAGGAAGACATAGAAGACTTTGACCAGGACACAGATACAATTGAAGATCTTTGCAAAGAAGTGGAGGAATTCACAGAAGAGCACAAGGAAATAGAACTTGCAGAACCACCAAAAACACCTATCCCAAGGCCATTACCACCTAATACAAGCTTCAAGTGGATACAATCCTTAACTTATAATTTTACTTATTCACTTGAATATGGTTTGCTTGAAACAGATGGCCAGCTTAGAGCTCTCTGCGGCTTTAAGAGTAAGAGGGAAATGGCTCGTACTCAGAGCTGGTGCACAAGGTTCAATAAGGTTCCACGCTTCACCTCGAAGTACACGGATTGGTATCATGCTCAATTGCATGGATCACGGAGAACGTTTGGTCACCACGGTGAGATTCTACTTTTTA
>NC_029785.2:49722593-49723124 GCF_000816755.2 Arachis ipaensis | reverse complement strand
ATTTTTCCTTTTTCAATTTCAATTTATTAAACCTGGAATCATGCATCGCATTCATGTTAATCGTTGCATTCTGCATTTTTCATACATATAAAAAAAAAAGGGGTGCACGACGCGACTGCATGCCCCATGCGATCGCGTCATATTGCGAGAAACACCACCCACGCGACCGCATGACCCACGCGACCGCGTGATATATATATCGGCGTAAGGATCCAACGAATAGAAAGTTAGACTGGAATCGTGCGGCCCTTGTGCGTTTCGCACAAATTGGCCCACGCGATCGCATGCCCCATGCGATCGCGTCACTTGCACAATACCAATCCCACGCGACCGTGTGAGCGACGCGATCGCATCGCATGGATTGCACATCACCCCAAAAGGAGACAGAGAGTTGCGCTAAAACAGCGCTGGAGTCGTGCGTTTAGCACGAATTCCAGCGACGCGATCGCGTAACCCACGCGATCGCGTCACCCTTCTTTCCCCCCTCTCATGCGATCGCGCGCCCCACGTGATTGCGTCACTCCCATTTTC
>NC_029785.2:49716180-49722573 GCF_000816755.2 Arachis ipaensis | reverse complement strand
ACACTGTACCTGCTTATATTTTATCATAACTGCAATTCTGCTATTCCTGTGACCTCGTTCATATGCTGTGATTTCTTGCAATTGCTGCTTGTTACTCTAAATTTTCCTGTTTCTATTCACTACTGGTAACTGCAGCAAGTTTTTAATTCATATGAACTGCTATGATTGCTGTTTATTTTCCGGGACAATCCAATTTTAGCCGGAATGCTGCCCAAATTTTTTGTAAATTGTTTTCATTCATGTTTTGGTTTGGCATTTCTGAACTCTGTTTACTCTGCTTTACCCAAACCGTTGCATGAATGCTATGGCAGACTTTCTTATCCTCTTTGATTTCCTGGTTCATAAACTGCATTTGTGATTCACTGATTCCAATTTTTGCTTTCTTTATTTCTATTCGAATCAGCATCACCCTGTTTTCCTTGTTCGATTATGAGTACTTCTATTCTTACCTGTGAATCCTTGTTATATGAAATTTTTCTATGCCACTTACTTTAACCCGCACTTTACTAACTCACTAATTTTAATTTACTAATTTCTTTTTTAAATTCTAACCATACTAACCCTTTTAATCTCTTTTCTGATTATTTTCACTTTCCTCTAACTTTCTCACCATAGCATATTGATTATTTTTCCATTTAACATAAATTCAATCACATTTCATTTACTCATTTTCCTTATTCTATTTCTCCCTTGCCGCTTTGAGTTTCCTTTGTTTAATTGCCTATTTGCTTTCCTATTTTATCCATATCCTAGTTTTCTGTTTTTCAGGATGTCTGCCTCACAAAGGAAAGGAAAAGGCAAGGCTACTGGCAAGCGCAAGAGAGGAGATTCCTCCCAGTCCATCATTGCTCTAATGCACGATTCTTCATGGCGGGAGAAGAACTTCACACAGCAGGAAAAAGCTGACCAGCTGCTCCCTGCGCATGATCCTATAAAATTTGCAAACCGGTACTGTGAGCTGAAGTACCCGGCTTTTGCAAACTCCAGAAATCTATACCTGGAACGAACTCTGAAGATTCCAGAAGCACTCCAGCAGTACATCACTGAGCAAATCAAGCAAAGGGGCTGGTTCTTTCTGGAGAGAACACTGACAGAGGTCAACGCATCTTGGGTCCGGGAATTCTACTACAACTACTACCTCACCACCCTAGATGCAGTGAACCTGAGAGGAAAACAAATTCTGGTCACTGAGGAGGCCTTAGAGGACATTCTCCGGCTCCCAGCCAAGTCCGATCAGCTCGATGGTTATTCAAAGGCTGAGGAGGACATGCGTCAGATGCAGTTTGATTGGGATGCCGTGAAGGCACGGATAGCTCTCGACCCGACAGTTCCTTGGGAAATGGGTCAGGATACCACCATGCCTCGAGGGATCAAGAGAGCGTACTTAAATAATGAGGCTCGGTTATGGCACCAGATCTTGAGTAATTATGTGATGCCGAGTACTCACGAGACGGAGATCCCGGCTGCTATGATCACCCTCCTTTGGTGTGTGCTGGAGGGTAAGGACCTTTATCTGCCACGTTTCATTCGGCACTATATGGCTAGGGTCCACGTCCGAGGCACCCTCCCTTTTCCGTATCTAGTTACACAGCTTGGCCGTCGAGCTGACGTGCCATGGGAGGATGTCGATGAGAGACCACCAGCGGTGAATTGTAGGAAGATCATTCCGCACAGCCGAAACTTCTTAGCCCTGGGCCACAGACCACCACCTTTCACTGCTACTGATGAGACAACCCCACCGTCTGCTGGACCCTCTTCCTCCACTGCTGCACCACCTACCCCTGCTACCACCACTGCACCTCCACCTGCCACAGAGCCCGTCTATCATCTGGTGCACCGCTTGTTTCGACGACTTGACCAGATGGAGCGTCGCAACAAGTGGCGCTATGAGCACCTAAAGCTGATGATATGATCCGGTGACATCCCCTCCGAGCCCGACACACCGTCCGAGGCATCTGAGGAGGAGGCGGATGCGCCCGAGGCAGAGACCCATCCCCAGGGAGAGGCAGCGCCGGCCGCACCACAAGCAGCGGTCCCACATCAGATTGAGGCTGCGGATCTTGAGATCCCGATCCAGTCAGCACCTCCTCTACAGCAGCCAGACTCCCAGCCTACCACCACTGAGACTCCAGCTACCATCCCTACCAGTGATGACACCCCTTCACACCCGGCTTGATTGGGCATCAGGGACGATGCTTCCTTTTAAGTGTGGGGAGGTCGCCATCTCTGGCGTTTATTTTGGTGAACCACTACATCTTTTTTCTTTTATTTTGGATATTTTTCTGTATTTTTCTTCTTACTGTTATTTTCTGAGTACTTATACATTGCTTTTATGTATTTTTACTCTATTTTCTACATTTTGTATCTTTAGTTCATATTTTAGCCATTTAGTTTATTTTAGTTATTTAGTTTAGTTTGCAATTTTGACTTATTAGTGGATTAATTAGTATAGTTTACCCTTTTTTTTAGCATAAGATAGTATAGTTTAAATTGAAAAATATAAAAAGGAAGTAAGTTAGGAAATTGAACATATCAGATTTAAATCCATAAACCTTGTATATAGCATTACATGATGTAGTTAAGCTGACAACATTTCATCAAGGAGGAACATTAAAACTTTAAAAGCTACCCTAAATAAATTTTTTTTTTTGAGAATAATGGGAATTTTTAACTAAACCTGCATAACATATATGAATGATATATGATGCTTGAGTTAAAGAACACACAGCCTGTGAGTCTTGAGCTTAATTGTATGGTTGCATTCAAACCATAATTTCATTTCTGTGTGTTTCATTTCTTTTTATTCTGATGTTCTTTCTTTTGCTTTAATCTATATGTCCAATTATAGAATATAGAATAAATACATACCAAAAGAATGATTGAGGCCATCATTTGATTTTAGCTCACTTACCCCAAATTAGCCTACCTTTTACATCACCTTTGTTATCCCCCTTGAACCTTTTAAAACCCCTTTATTCTATTTAGCCAAATTACTAGTCTTAAGCAGAAAAACAAAAGAAAACCCCAAGTGAATCCTTGGTTAGCTTAAGATAGGAAATTATAAATAGAGTAAAATGTGGGAAACCTTTTGGGAACATGGGTGATAGAAACAAAAGGGTAGAAGAGTTAAAAGAAATAAAATAAAATTGGGAAACATGCTCATGAGAAAATCAAAGTGATTTAATTGCCATGTGCCTTGAAAAAAAATTTTTTTTATTCAGCATTTAATAAAAGGGGATACAAAAGAAATTCCCCAACACAAAATAAAAGCAATGCACATGGAAGAAAAAAATAAAAAGTGAAACATGAGCATGTAACAATAAGTGGGATAATATGGGAAAATAGGTAAAGAGATTTTGTTTTACTAAATATGTATGTTAGGTGAGATCTTAGTCTAATTAAGGATTCACTTATTAGCTCACTTGACCCTATACATAAATCCTTACCTTTACCTTGACCCCATTACAACCTCAATTAAAGACCTCATGACTTTTTGGTATGACTATATTCTATAATTGTTGATTGGTTAGATGAAGAACAAAGCTATAGAAAGCAAGAATAAAAAGAAGAATAGAGTGAATAAACCCAATAAACACTGAGTGACTAGAGAATAAACACAAAATCCAGTGAGGGTTCAATAACTCATCAACATATATCTGTGCTTAAATTTACTAATTGTTTTGCAAGTTTGTACAAATATTTTCTTTCCCATCTCATTTGCTAAAATGCTTTATTATTTAAGGGTTGGCTATACATATACATGACTCCTTGAGAATGTGAATTAACTTGACTACATGTAAGCTTTATATATGAGTGAATAAGTTAGAGTTGCATGATGCATCATTCATTTAGGTAGTTGCATTTAAATTAGGTTGCATTGCATGACATTCCATCACTTTAACCTTAATTGTTTACCTTGGATTTAGCATGAGGACATGCTAGTGTTTAAGTGTGGGGAGGTTGATAAACCCATATTTCATGAGTTCTTTTGTGCTTAATTTGAGTGATTTATACAATCCTTCACCTACTTATTCACATTAATTGCATGGTTTTACTTTCCCTTCCTTATTATGTGATGTAAATGAAAAACATGTTTTCTAAGCTTTAAAATTAATTAATTTAATTACCTTTATTTCCATTCAATGCCGTGATTAGTGTGTTGAGTAGTTTCAGATCTTCTAAGGCAGAATGACTTAAAGGATGGAAAAGGAAACATACAAAATAGGAAGGAGAAGGCAAAACGGAGCTTTAAAGAAACTGGTATCCACGCGACCTCATGGACGAAGTGATCGCGTGCCAAGCACGAATCAGCAGTGACGCGGCCGCATGACTGACGTGACCGCGTGGCAAGGAAAAGCTCCGAATGACGCAACCGCGTGACCCACGCGGACGCGTGACAGAGGCCACGTATCAGAATTTGTAGAAAACACTCATAGCGATTTCTGAAGCCCTTTTTGGCCCAGATCCAAGTACAGACAGCATAGACCAGAGATTATAAAGTGTGGGAATGCATCCATTCAAAGAGAGCTCGCATATATTTTACTTTTCAATGATTTAGATTTAGTTGAGAGGGAGATCTTCTCCTCTCTCTCTTTTAGGATTAGGATTTAGGATTTCTTCTTGCTTTAAGAGTGACTCTCAATCCAGATTTTACGTTCCTTTGTTTTAGCTTCCTTTTACTTTTATTTATTCCAGCACTTGAATTGATCAGTGAATTTATGAATTTCTTCCATGTTATAGATTGTTATCTGAATTAATAATAATTGAGGTATTTTCAGTTTATGATTGTTCTCTTTGATTTAAGTTACCATTGCTTCCCATCTAAGGATATTTTTATTATTCCAGCAATTTTACTTTTTCCCCTTTTAGTCCTGGTTAAGAATTTAGTAACTCAACAGTTATTAAACTCAACATAATTGGTAATCGTTATCTTGCTAATTGAGCTGAACTTAAGTAATCCCAACCTTTTCTTAGGAAATAAATAGGATTCAAAGGTCAATTTAATTAGTCCTTTGACTTTCCCTTGCCCTAGTACAGATTGATCAAGTGGAGTTTAGATTCAACTTTCATTATAGTTGAGAGAAATAACTACGTTGGACCTCCAACTTCTTTTACCTTACCAAAAGTCTGCTTTACAGTATTTATTTATTTTAATTGCCATTTACTTTACTTGTCATTTAAATTACTTGCTTCTCATCTTCTAAACCCCTATTACAACCTTTATAGCCAATAATAAGAACATACTTCCTCGCAGTTCCTTGAGAAGACGACCCGAGGTTTGAATACTCGGTTAACAATTTTTAAAGGAGTTTGTTACTTGTGACACCCAACACGTTTGTATGAAAGGACTTTTGTTGGTTTAGAAGCTATACTTGCAACGAGGATTTATTTGCAAATTTCTAGACCACGCAAAAGTTCTCTCATCATACTACTATCGAATTTACCGTCAGAATTACCTGACAATAATGATCATCCAATTTATTAAAAAAAATTAAAGCTACCGTCGAATTTTTTCGATGGTAACGCGACACGAAGTTGGAACGAGTGGCGCCAAATTTACCGTCAAATAATTTTCGACGGTAACTGACATCAGATTTTCGTAACCTTAACATCATAATCTGACACTAATTTCGCCGCAACTTACCATCGAAAAAATAAATCTGCCAGCAGTCAGTTACCGACAAGGTTTATTTTCCTTATTCCTCTGGTAAATTCGATGGTATTTCACTTTTTTCTTGTAGCGATATACCCTAAATCTATCAATTACTACTTTAAATGTAAAAATCTTCCTAATTTATACATTTATAAACACTTATTCCCTAATATATTAGAGCTATCCTAAACTTATAAGTATTACCTAACCGACTAACAATTATAATAATATAATAAAAATTTAAGTTCTAAACTAATCGTCAATGTGACCCGCGATATACCTACTTTCATTCAAATGGTTGATGTCATTGTTCTGAATCATTGTGCCAACTCTTTTTTTTTTCTCTTCTCTTCTTTTTACTCTTTTCTTCCTTCTTTTTTCGGTTTTCACTCTATTCAAACTCAGTGAAAATCTAAAAAATGACCGTTGGTGAATGCGCAAGGGATGCTTGCATTGTTATATAGTGGTCCTGGTTATATCGTAGGCAACAAATACATTATAGCGTGCGTTATGCTTTACCACTATAGCGCTGGTAGAGAATACGCTATAGCTCTCTTCCACAATAGCGATCATTTGCCTGCATTATAGCCCCTGACTGCGGCATAATGAAAAAATACCTAAAACGGTAAAAAAAATATTTTTAAACAAAAATGTAAATATCAAATTTTTCTATTTGTTTAAAAAATTATTTTTTAATCCAATGTTATATTTATTAAAATGGTTAGTTATCATTTCAATAT